>NC_041227.1:42760355-42809008 GCF_002837175.3 Physeter macrocephalus | reverse complement strand
AGGCCACAACAGAGGGAGGCCCGCATACCAAAAAAAAAAAAAAAAAAAAAAAAAAAAATTAAGCAGAAAAAACCAAACTTCCTACTTACATAGAGTTTATAGTAAAATGGGAAAGACAGCTAGTCACTAGATTATCACATAAATAAATGTAATATGACCACTGAGAGCCTTAATAAGAGGATGGAAACAGCCCAGAAAACCAGAGAAGAATGAGTGGGAATCAACTCATTGAAGAAGAGTATAGGGAGATGCTCAGGGACTTAGCAATTCCATATGTGAAGGTCCCCCTCAAGCAGGAGGGAGCTTGGTCTCCACAGGGAATTAAAACCTTAGCTGTAACAAGAGTGTCTGGAGATTCAGGCAGGAGTCAGACAGCTCAGAGTCCTATTGGTCACACTGAGGATTTGGGTCCTACTTATAAGAGCAACGAAAAACCCCTGAACAGTTCTAACCCTGTTGGCAAACAATCAGATTTATTTTCTGAGAAGACCACTCTGCCAGTGTTGTGGAAAATGGATAGGAAAGAGTGCAAGTGGATGTGGGTTTACCAGTTAGAAGTATCTGTATGGTAGCCCAGGGAGAGATGGAGGGAGCACAGGTAGACGGCTGTGTAAGTGGACCAACTTGAAACATAACTAGAAAATGAAATTGACAGAAGTGAGTGCTGAGATGACAGAGGAAAACAGAGTTCTCAAAGGTGGTGCCATTCAGGAAGGAAGGGACCCTGGAAGGGGATGGGTTTGGGGGGATGGGGGATTATGAGCTTGGTTTTGGACATTTGAGTTTCATCCATTTATTTCTTAACTCTTTCAATAGGAATGCATGGACTGTCTGCGGTGTGTCAGGCATTGCTGCAGGTTCAGCAATACATATCTGATGAGCAAGTTTGAAGTGTCTTCCCCACATCCAGGAGGAGCTTTCAGGTAGGATCTGGAAGATATGGTCTGGAACTCAGGAAAGTAGGTCTGAGGTCTGGGTTGGCACTATACATTTATGTGTTATTTATCCATAGGTGATAATTGAAACTGGGGATTAGATGAGATGATTTGAGTCTTAGATACTAGGGTGAGAACATTGCATGAGGGAAAAATAAAGGACACCTGGGACCACACCTGAGGAACATCAAATTTTAAATGGATGTGGTAAGAAAAAGACACTAGGACAGGAGCCAGAGAAAGAGCTGGCAGAGAAGTCGGAGGAAAACAGGGAAGAACTGTACCCCAGAATAAAGGTATGCAAAATGTGGAGGTCAGCAGGACTGAATTTGACCAAGAGGTCAAGTCTGATGAGGCCTGAGTAATATCCCCTCTAACATGGAAGTTACCACTGACCCACCAGGGCTGTTCCATTAGAATAATGGGGTCAGAGGCCAGTGTAGAGTTGGTGAAGGGGGAGTGAAAGGTGAGGACATTGAGATGGCATGTTTAGAGCCTTCTTTCAAGGGAGCCAGGAGCCCAAGCTCAAATCCTGATGCTACCATTTAGTAGCTGGTGACCTTGGGCAGGTCACCCTCTGTGACTCCATTGTCTCATGGGTAATAATGGGGTGATGTAGGACCTGCCTCATGGAGTGTGGGTGAGGATTGCATAAGACAATACATGGAAAGTACTTTAAAATTTTCCTGGCTTACAAGGGCTTAATAAATGTTAGCTTAGTGAACATTATACATGGGGTCAGAGGAGATTTCGATTAATAAGTCTTTCCTTTCCTTCCTCCTCCTTCTTCCTCCTTCTCCTCCTTTTTCTTTTCTAATGACAGACTTGACCATTAGCCACCATATGTTATGTTTTTATTTATTCTAGGAAATCAAACCCATTTTGTCCTGACCCTGGTTATTTGGGAAGTGCTGATGATTTTACACACACACACACACACACACACACACACACACACACACACACACACACACACATATACATATATTCAAATGGACATTTTTTCCAACAGAGAGTCTGTAAGCCAAGTAAAAAAGGTATATGCAAGCAACCAATGGTGCCTAAAATTTGATGAGTATTTTATACCAAATGTAAAATAGATAGCTAGTGGGAAGCAGCCGCATAGCACAGGGAGATCAGCTCGGTGCTTTGTGACCACCTAGAGGGGTGGGATAGGGAGGGTGGGAGGGAGACGCAAGAGGGAAGATTAGATTCTTTTGGAAAAGGACTGAAGTAAATAAGGAAAAGAATAAATTAACAACCAAACGTAAAATAGATAGCTAGTGGGAAGCAGCCCTTTGTTGTAAAGCAGAAACTAACACACCATTGTAAAGCAATTATACTCCAATAAAGATGTTAAAAAAATTTGATGAGTATTTTAAAAATAACTTTGACACTATAATGGTTATTTCTGAAGCATATATTTTTCTGAAAGATGCTGGTCTTCCATCCAGAAAAATGAAAGATATGAGTTGCTTCTCACAGTGAATTGAGAGCTGTAGGCTGGAAGAGTCTCTTCTTGCAGCCAATCTGAACTCTTTTACGTAATGAAACTAGGATATGAGTATACATTGGTATCTATGTATGTATTTCTACTGTTAGTCTATCTTTATTTGTTTAACAAATTTTCTTCACCTGGCACCTGGCAGAGGGCTTGTGATACTAAGGAGAGTGAGTGGCAGACATGCGCATTCGCTGAGGACTTGGCTGCTGGGGAGAAAGGATACAGGAAGAGAATTGTCGGAGGTCACAGTGTGAGGGTCTCCTATGATGCTTCAGCTGCACCGCAGCTGTGGGGGGTGCTGCCCCTCCCCGGAGGTCTCTCTGATCCAGGTCTTGGAGGATGAGTTCCCAAGCTGGGAAGAGACAAGGAACACCCTGGGCTCCTGGAACAGTCCGTGCAAAGACTCAGATGCACAGAGGGAAATGGGAATTTGGGAATCATGAGGACTCCAGCAGCCAGAGACCACCACTCCTGGGGGAGAGGGGGCGGTACTAAGCCTTCATCAATCTCATTTCTCCCCAAGCATTTTGTGATGCTTTGTGACCATTTTATTTCCACTCCCTGACAGTTTAATTTTCCAGGATACGTTCCCACTAGGGCCTAGTTAGGTAGAATACCAGTATAAGTTTATTTAATAATCATAAGTTGGCTGCAGGCCAAAGCAGTGCTTGTATACACCTTTATAAAATAAGGAGAACCTTCCTGGATTCTTCAAAGTATTAAATCTGTCTTGCACAAGGCGGATGTTAAATGCCACCCCCCCTACCCCGCTACGCCACTGCTAAAGCAGATGTGGAGAATATTTAACATAAGCGATTGTTGTGATAAAATTTTAGAGTAGAGAGTTACTAAGCTTGAAAAACAAGAACAAGAACTTTTGAAGAAATCTGTTTTTTTTTTTTTTTTTTTTAAGGACAGGCAGAAACTGGCTGAGTAGCTTAAAGAGTTTGAAAGTGATGTCCCATCTGCATCACGATTTCCACCAAGTCCCTCTTGGGGGTGGCCCCCCCCCGTGGTGTCACTGGAAAGGCATAGACTCTGTGCTTTCAGGGCTCCAGCTTGGTTTTCATGGAGTCAGGATTGGCATCCCTGGCCAGTTGGCAGAGTTTTCTGGAAAGAGGCTGAGTTGAAGGGACTTTGATGCTTTATGTTTCCCAATGACTGTCAAGTGAGGGAAGCCTTGAATGAAGGTTCATGGTTGTACCATTCTCTGTAATTGAAAATGCTACATAAAAAATAAAATATGTCAACAGTTCCTGCTGCCTGCGTTGCATCCCGGAGGGCTGTGGACATTTTAAGTTATCCCTGCAACTTAAAAGAATTATAACCACAGAGGTTGTGAAGGACAGCTGGTTTGCAAAGCTGCTTTGGGTAAACCTGTCACAGCTCATGAGTAAACAGAATCTGAATACAGACGCTGCACGTAGGGGAAATCAATTGCTTTTTCTACAAAATTAAAGGAAGAGTTTTGCTCAGGGCGATGTGACGATGCCTTGCAACTGTTCTGCATTAAGTGCAACTTTCTTCTTGCTTTCTCGCCGCCCAACTTTCCTTTCTTCTACAGCGAGCCGTTGAGGTTGTGTACTGTGCACTGGGAATATCTAAACTGGAAATAATTAAAATATATATTTCATTTATAGTGGGCCTTATGTGAGGAGAAGGAAAGATTGCCACAGCTTCCTGACTATATGAGTTAATGATGTGTTCTGCATTTTCTTAATTTTCCACATTTTAACGGCCTCTGTTCCTTATTTGGGGGCAGGGAACTCTGAGAGGCATGGGATACAGACTCACTCGGGCAAAAACTCTCAGCTCGAAAGAATACGAGGGGATGGCGTGGAGAAAGTCAAGTTAATCATGTGGTTCCTTGACGTTACTTTCCTCCAGTTTCTTCCTTCAGTGTCAGAGCTAGCCTATTATCAAGGATAAGTTTCAGACTGGAGAATGGTTTAAAGCCATTGTGCTATTCCATTAGGGTGTGTTTTTAGAAGATGATAAATAAATGAACTTTCAAAATGAAGTTCCAAAAATAATTATAAATAAAAGAAAGTACAGACTCCCTACAGAAAAACAACAAACCCACAACTCTGTGTGTGTGTGTGTGTGTGTTGTAAGTACATTAGATACATGTCCACAGTGGAATGAAGTCATTGGTAGGCTAAGACAAATGCCCAATTAATTTGGACATCATTTTGATGGAGACTAAGCTAGCATAAACAAAGCCAGAAATAGGATACAAAGGCTAAACTGATTATAAATCTTGGGGCTTATTTGTATGACTGGGTTGCATAACTGAAGCTTATAAAGGAAAGAGTGTCCTACATTGAGTTACAAGTGTGCTTTTGGTTGTGGTTAACTATAAAGAGAAGAAATATGAAAGTCATTCATGTTTGCAGATAGGAACTCTATGGGGGAAATCCAAGAAATCAGGATGCATTCTTATTTATCCTGTGATTTTTCAAATTGCAAAGAAATATTATTTCTAGAAAGGGTTGACTTAAAGATATCTAAAGGCAATGAATCAAAAAATAAAGCACAAAGGGCACGAAACATTTGATCCAAGATAGCCCCCATGAAAAGTCAGTGGCAGGATGAAAATGTATCTTCCCCAATTGAAACCCATAGCCTCTGGCTCAGAGCCGGGCTTTGAGGGCAGAGTATGAACATTCTCTTCCAAATTGCCTGGCATCCTGGCACCAGACAGTAGATTTCTCTGAAACTACATCCTAACATCCCGGTAACTGGGTGATTATGAATGTTCATCTCGTTGAATGGAATCTGAATTTACAAAGACTGATCAGAAAAAGAAAATTTCTAATGGTTGTGAAAGAGGAACAAATATGGAGAAAGATGAATTGATTCTGCCTCATGTTGGAATCTTCCTGAAACTGCCCTGAGACAAGGATTTGGGCACAAGCAATTTACTGGGAAGTAATCCCAGGAAGCTGTGAGCAAGCAGAACGAGAGACAGGGAAGAGGAGGAAGCCAACAGAGCATGCCATTGTGGCCCCCTGGGGTGCACGCCTGGGGCAGCCCTGGGAAATGATGCAGAGTGGTCCCACCCGAAGGAGACATATGTTGGGGGAACAAGGGGCATCTCTCTTGGGCTTCCCTGTCTGCTAACAGAGAGTAGGTATGGGGCAGTAGGAAGTCTCTCCTTTAAAGGGGTGAGAGCAGCCCTGCCTGCCAGGAGCTGAATGCCCAGGGCTGTGGCTTAGGTTGGTGGGAGCACAATGGTGTGAGGCTAAGACACAGTTGGAATCTTGATGTAAATCTACTGTGACCTCTTTATTCCATAGGAACAGACTACTGTACTCCAAACCTGTACCCCTCTGTCTTATAGTCGTGTACTACTTGCTCTGGAGAGATGCCAGGCAAGAGCATAGAACCTGTGTGCAAGAACATGAACATATCTGGTAAAATAGATTCACAGTTACATCATGTATGATGCATGCCTCACTAACAGTGAATCGGACATCAGTTGTGTTCATAGACAAAGCTTTGTTCATTTTATTATCATAACATCACAGACAGTTCTTTACAATTACTTTGCCTGTGTTTCCCAACTAGGAGAAAAGGATGCTAGGGAGTGCATCTCGGTGAGTCAGAGAGCCTTGTGCATCCCTGACTGTGATCCCTCCCTTTTTATCTCCAAACATGTGTGCACGTCATGTCACCAATGGACAACTGAGACGCTAGAGTAACCCTGTGTGGAAAGATGGTCCCATCTTTCTCTGTCATCACCCCTTCTCACCCCTAACCCAGCATGCCAGCCCCTTTACTTAACAAGGAATGAGCAGTTGTGACTGGCAGGGATGGTTGGACACTAGTGAGGGAAGCCGACCCATCTTCCCTCTGCATCCACAACCCCGCCCTCCTGCCCGTAAATCCAGGTTCTTGCTCACAGTTAGAACTGATAAGGGCTCCAGGCCACCTTATTGTGCTCACTAGATGCTACCGCAGTACCACAGAAGAGCATCTGATACATGGTTTGGATAAATTATCTGTCGCTCAAATAAATAGTCTTAGCAGTTGCAGAGGAAAGTACTCTTGTCCTTGCCTCCCCATGTGTCAGAGACGCCAAAAGCTACAGAAGCAACCTGAAACTTATGGTCTCCTGATGGTTAATCCTCTTCTCTAGACAAGATGTGTGAACTCTTACCTCTTGTGTCCCAACACCATGAATTCTACAGACTCGCTGAATGGGTGGTGGAGACCTGGATCCATCTTCTTACCAAAAGCTTGGTCCATGTGGTCCTCAGCATTCGGCAGAAAAAAGGAGAGGAATTTTACTGTCTTAATAAGTGAGCCAAGGGCTGATTTTGATTTATGCCCTTCTCAAGGCTTCACCTTGGCAATGAGGATATGCACAGCTATAAAACTGAGGAAGTGTTATTTGTCTTAATTCCTGACCTCATTTGTGATTCATCAATGTGGCTGGTGACACTACAGATAGATTTCAGGTATTTGGGGTTTCCCTGTTTCACAGTACTTAACTGATCTGCACCCCCTGTTATGGACTGAATTGAGCCCTCCCCCTCTTCCCAAATAGTATTTGGAGATAGGGCCTTTACAGAGGTAATTAAGGTTAACTGAGATCATAAGGGTGGGCCACGATTCCGACAGAATTGGTGTCCTTATAAGAAGAGGAAGAGGCACCAGCAGACTCTCTTTTTATGCCTACACATGGAAGAAAGACTTTGTCAGGAAACAGTAAGATGGTGGCCTTCTCTAGGCCAGGAAGAGAAGCCTCACCAGACACCAACCCTTACAGCACTTTGATCCTGAACTTCTAGCCTCCAGAACTGTGAAAAAATAAACTTCTTTTTTCAAGCCACTCAGTCTGTGGTAGTGTGGTAGTTTGTCATGGAAGCCCCAGTAGGCAGCTGCATCTCCACTCTGATTTTTTATCAGATTCTATCCTCTTGTAGGGTAAGGGGTGAGGTGTGTATGAACTTGGTTTCATCTCTTCTGCTATGTTGGAACCTGCTCTGAAAGCATTTTTTTTCATGACTTTGCATGACACTTGGGATAAAAATTTATATCTTTTAGAAAAAAATCAATTGGGTAGAATCTTGCAAAACATGCATTTGATGGGGCGGGGGTGCCTTTCAACTTGAAGACGTTTGGGATCCCTGATGATCTGAAGAACTTTCTTTTGGCTGAGCTATAAACAGGCATATGCTGTAGAGGTGTTGATCCCTCCCCATGGAGCTGGTTTCTGACATGGCTGAGGACTTGTAGATACTGGATGACTCATCCAGGAAAGTAAAGGGATTGAAATGCCCTATATGTTCCCTCCCCATGTTGTCTACTTCTGAGATACTTTGGGGTCAGATCAAATGATCAGCTGTAGGAGACCAAACGGAATGGTTTGAATCAAGTAAATGTTTGGAGAGCGTTGTGCAGTTTGCTTTATGGGACCATGGTTCTATGGATGGAGAGTAGCATCAAGAAGTTCAAATAGGGACTTCCCTGGTGGTGCAGTGGTTAAGAATCCGCCTGCCAATGCAGGGGACATGGGTTCGAGCCCTGGTCCGGGAAGATCCCACATGACGCGGAGCAACTAAGCCTGTGCGTCACAACTACTGAGCCTGAGCTCTAGAACCTGCGAGCCACAGCTGCTGAGCCCACTTGCCACAACTACTGAAGCCTTGCGTGCCTAGAGCCTGTGCTCTGCAACAAGAGAAGCCACTGCAATGAGAAGCCTGCACACCGCAACCAAGAGTAGCCCCCGCTAACCGCAACTAGAGAAAGCTTCCATTCAGGAATGAAGACCCAATGGAGCCAAAAATTAAATAAATAAATAAATGAAGAAGAAGCTCAAAGACTAGTAAATTACCATCATGCTATGGAAACTGGATGTGGATGTCAGCTGAATATTTGCTGCTACCAGTAGAGATGTGAGTGTGAAACAGAGAGAGAGACAACTGAGGCCATTAACATCCTAACATCTTTGTTAATAAAAGGCATGGTCCTACCCACTCAGTTGACTTTCTAAGACTCTGTAACTAGAGGCTGAATTAAAATGTAGGACTGAATTGTAATGGTTTAAATATTTAACACGTAATTTAACTGAAAATACTCTATGGCAGTCATGGAGGTGTGCTATTGGGATATTTCTCTAAGAAAAAACTTGCCGATCAGCCGTGAGGAGAACAGACAGCAGTTCTGGAATCTGCCGCAGCATTTGTAGTGAACCAGGAAGCCTCCAGTCAGTGATGGAGCATCCTGGGGTCTGCCTGTTTCTGCCAGTCTCTGGAGTTTCTTTTTATTTTCTCAGGACTGCCCTGCGGGCTGAGGCTCCTCCTACCCAAGCCTCTTTCCTTCCTTCCTCCCATCACAGGAGACCTGCAGAATGATCTGAAGACTTCCCTCCCCACTCCTGCCCCCTCCCTTATCTGTCAGAGGTGTTACTTCCACTAAGTCTCTGGCATTTGTAATTCTGCCTTGGCATTTGTTTCCTGAAGGATCCAACTGACATTCACTGATTAAGGTAAAACAACTTGTATTTCACCTCTGGCTTTTTATATAAACTCCTACTTCACGGAGGCCAGTTGAAGGGACAGGGAAAACCATAGAAGAACCCAGAAATTTTGTTGGGGGGTTTGTTATTGCATTTGAGAGCCAGCAAATAGCTTTCCTTTTTTTTTTTTTTTGACTCAGTCTAACTACCTAATTTATAAAGCTACTAGGTGCCCTGAATTTATTTTGCATTTGAAATGCTATCATGATTATCTGTTGGTCTCTTTGTAGCTGTATAACCAAAGAACTATCACATAGTAATCTGGGCTACTTTAAGCCAAATGACTCAAGCTTCAACTAGATTTCATATGGCAATATTTTAACCATAAATGTCATAAAGGAGTTTCACCATGGAAAGATTTATTAATCACGGTACTGTTGATTTTAGACCTTGGTGGAAAGCAAAGCATCATCTGTGAATATTTTTTGCTGACTTTAGATCTCTCAGAAGTGTAGCAGCCACCACGCCCACCACAGAAGAAGAAAGGCAATGGATGGTTCATTTCTTACTTATGTTCCATTATGCAACCTCTCTCTATGGAAAAAAAAGGGTCCACAGGGTTCAAGAAACTCTAAACACAATCATCAGTAACCACTGCTTTATATAATGGCAGCAGCCACTCTTGGTAATTCAAAGGCAACATAGCAACTTGTTATGTTGGGTTGACCATTAACTCCAAAGGCAAAATTGCAGATCTGCTGGAATCTGCAGTTATCTGAGTTTTGATGATTATGAAAGGGTTGATTTAGATTTTGATAGTCTTTTTATTACCCAGAAAACCACACTGTCTGCTAAAACAGATTGAAAAAGAAAAGACAGGTAGGCATATATGATATTGTATTTGTAAGAGTACAATTAAGAAAACAGAGGTCTAAACAGAGGGTCAAGACACTTGACCACGTGAATCCTGTTTTGTTCAGGGAAAGTTATTTTGAACTGAGGAATGGTCTATATTGCAGATGTTAAAATGTGGTTGAATTTCTAAAATTTGCATATAGGTATACAAGCTAGTGGCTAGCATTTTCTCCTGAAGACTAGATGGAAATAAAATCCATGGAATAAAAATCCTGTCTCTTTCTAGCTGTGTGATACTGGACAAGGTAACCTCTCTGAACCTCTGTTTTCTCATGTATAAAAATGGTGACCCTGGTACCCAGCTAATGGAACTGCTGTGAGGATGTTGGGAGAGCATATATGCTCAGAGTGAGCTTTGAACAAAGGATTCCAGACATAAATCGTGGTAAGGATGATGGTAAAAAAATTGTAAAATATATATATAAAATGTTGGAAAAGTACTTGAAGTCTTATTTACAGTAACCATTTTGTTTCTTGAAACTATTTTTTAAAATGAAAAATACAAGAAACTCTAGCCCAGTCAAGTAATAATTGTTATAAACTCTGAATCAGTGGGATTCATTTAATAAGGTGAATGGGGTATTCTGAGAAACTTTAAGATGGTCACTACATTTATTTGAGTATTTACTGTAGGATTTGCTACATAATTGTGATTGAAAGTATGTTTCTCAACTATTTCAGAAGTAAATACAGTTAGTTCCATCCCCCCGATCTCAAGTGTATTAATAAATCTACTCAGTAAGTGGTTTTTATTTCTTCTTCTTTTTTTTTTTTTAATTCCGAGAAGAAAATTTGAAGATCATGTTGAAATAGAGCCAGATGGTCCGATCTGACTTTTCACATTAGGTGAATGCTCATAATTTACTTTATCCTGAACCAACCACAAAAGCAGAAATCATGGTGAATGGCCTCCAAGAACATCAAATCCAGATAATCTCAGGGGTTTTATGTTCTGTCAAACATTTCATCAAATGGCATGAGAAACGTATCTTTCATGTCCTTTTCATTTTTAAAAAGGCTGTATCCTTTATATTAGAGGAAAGTAGTTTTGATATGTGTTTTAAATTACCGCATATAATAACAGTATCTAGAAATGTATCTTTCCTTTTTTAAGCCAATGCAAAGTTTTTTTCTATAAGCATAGTCAATTCATTTAATTCTCTTTCAGATAAAACTTTTAAAATCTGAGATCACTCTCTTCCACCTTATATAAAACAAAGAAACTGTTATGATTTTAGGCATGCAAGAATTTTTCATCCTTTTCCACTGGATGGAATTTTAAAAAATTGATGAATAGGTTACATATAGTAGGTCAAGATGATAACTAATCTGATTTTAAAAAAAGAAACGTAGGCTTGTGCAGCAGAAGAATTGGGAAATGTGTTATCTAAATATGTCATGGGAAATATGGACTTTAATCTGTAACATATGTGAAGTTGAATCATTAAGCAATGAATTCCTCTTCTGAGGTCTGTATGGTGAGTATCAATGAATATAATATTTTTTGAGCTGAATGAAATGCCCAAGACCAATCTCTCAAGATTTAATTACCCACTTAAAAGTCCCCAGAGTTCTTGAAGGAAGCCCCAGGACCCATAGATCAAGCTCCTTGATGGTTGCTCTGCATTGGAAGGTGAACTGACAGCAAGGGGTCTCCTCTATCTGGAATTTTGAAGTAGGTCATGCAGAACAGAGAGCCCACCTCATGCCCATTCATTGGTGCCCTTGTAGATCCCACAAACCCAAGGGCCTGACCTCCTGATGGTGATGGTGATGTGAATAATTGAATGCAGTAACAACATTAACTTCCAATTAATGAGATTGGAGCTGAGAGAATAAGGTCACGTGACAGGGAGGCATGGAGGTGGAGGGTGGGTCCACCTCAGAAAGAATCTTCAGGAAAGGCTTTTCTAAGGAGATGCCACCTGAGCTGAGACCGGATAGAAAGGAGGAGCCACCCTGAAGCAACAGCAAGTGCTATCCTCTGAGGTAGGGCAGAGCTTGGCAGGTGTGAGCAAGGGCAATGGGGCCAGTGTGGATGGAGGGCAGGGCCTGAGAGATGGAGTGACTAGCTGGACTGGGAGGCCATGCTTGGGACTTTGATGTTCTTGGAAGAGAACTCATGGGAAGCACTGAAGGATGGAAAGCTGGGTAGTGACATAAGCTGATTTATTATTTTAAAAGCTTCCTCCATCAGCAATCCAACATGGTGGAATAGCTTCCAGTTAGGAAGTCCTATAGCCCAATCCATAGTTATGGTGATGGTGGTGTGAATCATGGTGGGGGCAGTGAGGTGGAGGGCAATGAGCTGACATGACCGGCAGGTGAAGTCAAGGTGAGGTCAATGTGTGGGATGTGAGAAGGGAGGGTTTCGCCTCAGCAAACTGGCTGGTAAAGAGACCAATGAGTGAGATGGGGAATTTGGGTGAAGAAGGGATTTTAAGGATGATGTTCAGGAGATTTATTTTAGAGATATTAATTTTGAGATAACATTTGGACAACCAGTCCCAGATTTCCAGCAGGCAGATTAGATACTGGTCCATGATGCCTTATCCACAATTTGAGAATCAATAAATCTCCAAGAAATGGAAAAATTTTCATAACTCTTTTGACAGACTTGAACCAACATGAGGCAGCCCTGGTTTATTCCTCTGGCACCGTTCATACATTTGAAGCAGAGCTATTGATGTGTGTGATCACAGAGTGCACCCCTAGACCCCACTGGGGTGCAGCATGCCATGCACACCAGATTAATTTTCTAAAATTCCCAAGGTTGAAACACATTTACCTCTCTCCCCTGCCCCCATGTTTTGCATGAGGACCTGTGGATTTCTGTAAAGTCTGGAAGTAAGTGGAAGGGATAATTCTGGGGAGGCACATTGGGGACCTGGAATCCTCAGGGACAAGGAAAAGGAGGTAGATTTGGGAAAGTCACGATCACTCTCTGAAGTTTCAGTGGGATTTTCAGCAAAAAGACCCTGACTCCTTGAAAACTCCAGTGTGCCCTGAAGACTTGTTGAGAGGATGTAGGATCTCCCTACAGGGCAGCTCCCAGCCCTGGGAGGTGTTAGTTCTGCTCAGCCCCTAAACTCTAGTTTGGCAGGAGAAAGCATGTTTTCAGAGTCCACCATCCTGGTTTTAATGGTTCAGCACAGCCTTCTGACTAGGATTTTCAGGGATTGTTTTTATGCTATATGGTTATTAATTATAGCTTAGAAATCATTTTATGTATGCAGTGCTTTTTATTTATTAAGACCAGCATAAATTTTCCCATGACATTAAGGGTATAAAATGCCATGGTTCTCTTTTTTTTTTTTTTTAAGTATCAAATTAAATTCAGCTTGAGCTCCCACTCACCAGCCTAGGGAAGAAATCCAGGATCTGTGATGTTTTGGGGGGGATCCTTCCTCCATCCTCTCCCCTAATGCCAGAGAGCCTCAGGGATTACTCAGTCGATAGAAATGGGGATGTCCCTGTCTTCACATGTGGGTGACTGGCCGTCATTGCCATTGCTTCTGGCTCAGGCCCCCTGGTCCATCCGAGGCTGGCCAGCTCCCCATAAGCCATGTCCACTCCCTGAGCCCTCTGCTGCTGGGACCTGGCATTTGACACTGTACCTCCATGGGATTCACTGGTGTAGGTAGGACTTGGAGTCATCTGGCCTTCCCCATTTGTGGAATATTGCCCTTCTCTGCAGCAGCATCTTGCCTGGGAGCAGGCCCTCCAATCTCTGACCATGAAAGCCCCTAGCTTCCCTCCACACCACCAACCTGGACAGTCCTCCAGTCCTCCTCATCCTTGAAGGTAGGAGAAAGGTGCACTTTGCTCCAGGTAAGTCTATAGCAGCGACATAAACACAAGATACCAGCAAGTTTTTCATACCCCTTTAACAGACTAAACAGACCTAGAAAACAAACAACAACAAAAAATCTTGTGTTCACTTCAGTAGCACATATACTAAGATTGGAACAATACAGAGAAGATTAGCATGGCCCCTGTGCAAGGCTGACATGCAAATTTGTGAAGCGTTCCATACTTTTTCCTGACTTCAGACTATACTACACAGCTACAGTAATCAAAACAGTTTGGTACAGGATAGAAAGCCCAGAGATAAATGCACTCACCTATGGTCAACTAATCTATGAAAAAGGAGGCAGGAATATACAATGGAGAAAAGACAGTCTCTTCAATAAGTAGTGCTGGGAAAACTGGACAGCTACATGTAAAATAATGAAATTAGAACACTCCTTAACACCATATACAAAAATAAACTCAAATGGATTAAAGACCTAAATGTAATACTGGATACTATAAAACTCTTAGAGGAAAACATAGGCAGAACACTCTCTGACATAAATCTCAGCAATATCTTTTTTGATCCACATCCTAGAGTAACGAAGATAAAAACAAAAATAAACAAATGGGACCTAATTAAATTTAAAACCTTTTGCACAGCAAAGGAAACCATAAGCAAAACAAAAAGAAAACCAACAGAATGGGAGAAAATATTTGCAAACGAAGCAACCCACAAGGGATTAATCTCTAGAATATACAAACAGCTCATGAAGCTCAATATCAAAGAAACAAACAACCCAATCAAAAAATGGGCAGAAGATCTAAACAGACATTTCTCCAAAGAAGACATACAGATGGCCAAAAGGCACATGAAAAGATGCTAAACATCACTAATTATTAGAGAAATGTAAATCAAAACTACAATGAGATATCACTTCACACCAGTCAGAATGGCCATCATCAAAAAATCTACAAACAATAAATTCTGGAGAGGGTGTGGAGAAAAGGGAACTCTTCTACACTGTTGGTGGGAATGTAAATGGGTACAACCATTATGGAGAACAGTATGGAGATTCTTTTAAAAAGCAAATATAGAACTACCATATCATTCAGCAATCCCACTGCTGGACATACATCCAGAGAAAACCATAATTCAAAAAGATACACGCACCCCAGTGTTCACCGCAGCACTGTTTACAATAGCCAAGACAAGGAAGCAACCTAAATGTCCATCGACAGATGAATGGATAAAGAAGATGTGGTACGTATGTACAATGGAATATTACTCAGCCATAAAAAAAGAATGAAATCATACCATTTGCAGCAACATGGATGAACCTAGAGATTGTCATACTGATTGAAGTGAGTCAGGCAGAGAAAGACAAATATATGATATCATATGTGCTTATATGTGGAATTAAAAAAATGGCACAAATGAACTGATTTACAAAACAGAAACAGAGTCACATATGTAAAAAACAAACTTATGGTTACCAGGGGGAAAGCGGGGGGGATAGATTGGGAGGTTGAGATTGACATATACACACTACTATATATAAAATAGATAACTAATAAGGACCTACTGTATAGCACAGGGACCTCTACTCAATACTCTGTAATGACCTATATGGGAAAAGAATCTTAAAAAGAGTGGGTATATGTATATCTACAACTGATTCACTTTACTGTACACCTGAAACTAACACAACGTTGTAAATCAGCTATACCCCAATAAAAATGTGAAAAAAAATCCTACAAATATCTGCTCATTGCTATGTTCTCAGTGTATAAAACATAAGATGTTCCGTAGAATTACGATGCAAAGGTAAGGAGAGGAAAAGTTTTGAGGAAGGAAAACTATATGGAATAAACATAATGTTTTACCTAGCTGTGCAGTATTCCAGAAGTTTCCCCAATGGTTCAAAGGGATAATATACAGGACACAATCACATTTATGTCTCTAGACTGTCACCCAGTGAGATATTTTGAAAAAAGATTGACATAATGTCACTAAATGAGGTAAACCATATGGGGTGTTTTGTTTGTTTGTTTGTTTGTTTGTTTTGCGGTACACGGGCCTCTCACTGTTGTGGTCTCTCCCGTTGCAGAGCACAGGCTCCAGACGCGCAGGCTCAGCAGCCATGGCTCATGGGCCTAGCCGCTCCGTGGCATGTGGGATCTTCCCGGACCGGGGCACGAACCCGTGTCCCTTGCATCGGCAGGTGGACTCTCAACCACTGCGCCACCAGGGAAGCCCCGGGGGGGGTGTTTTGTTTTTAAAATATGCTTTCCCCCGCTCCTGTCCCCATGATTAATATGTGCCAATTGTAGAACAATTTGAAAACACAGAAAGTGCTGTAAAGAATAAGATTCATATTGCCTGTAATCCCCTCACAGGGATAACCTTTGTGAGATTTTAGGCTTTCCTTCCAGTTTTGTCTCTCACGCTGGCTCTGTGTCCTGTATTTCTATAGTGACATAGCTGAGGTGTTAGAGTATGTGCAGATCGTGTCTTGTTTTCTTTCAATAATTTTGGATTGTCATGTTTCATTCTCAGGAAATATGTCTGAAAATGAAGTGAGGATGCCAGCCTCATAGTTTACACCTAGAACAGGACAAACAAGCCTCTCTCTTCCCTCAGCCAGGCACACACGGTCTCAAAGAGCCTTGTGGGCATAAAAGAAGGCTAAAAATAAAACAAGACTATAAACATCGTTTCATGGTGGCATCTGCAGGAGCTGACTTTCTTAACCATTTCTCTCGATTGTTTCCCCTTTTTCACAGTTTTTTGTAACTCTCTCATTAATGTCTAGCTATATTTCTAAATTTTTCCTTAGGAAAAACAGTTTGAAGTCAAAGACCTTGGTTAAAGAACATGCACTTTTTGGTTAGTGTTTGCTCAGTACAACACTTTTCTCTGAAAACGATATATTATCATCTTAAAATTTGGAAAATACCAAAAAAACACCCCCCGTAAAACGAATAACATAAAAATCGTAAATATTCCTATAACCTAGAGAAAATTACTGTCAGTACTGCGACATCTATAAACCCATATGAATTTAACATGTGTTTCTGCTTCTTTTATTAATGTTAGTTACTGTTAATTGTATTTTTCCATATCATTAAATATTATTTGAAAACGTGATTTAAATGGTCTGATCTCTCTCACACATCATAACATATTGAGCAGTTTCCCTTTCGCTGGCTTTACTTGGCTGTTTCCCTCCTCTTTACTATCTCAAACACTATGGCCATCAACACTCCAGGGTTGAGTCTTGAAACCTCTACCAGCTCAGTCCCACCTCAAGGATGAGGACGTTGACACCAGGATATGCGCAGGGATCTCTTCAGGCTGCTGTCGGCACATTTGTATCCTCCAGGCGACTGCCAAGAGGTCCCTCTCTGGGTGGATGTGCCTCCGCGGAGGGGACCGATTAGAGAACAGGGCCCCTTTCCTAGGGCTGGTGCAGCCTTGCAGATACATAATGGGGTAAGCAGAGTTGGGCTAGGTTTGTGCACCCACCTTCTTGGCCATGTGCATTTATTGCAGTCAACAACCTGGTCAACCTTACACAGCTGTCATGCTACATGTGACTTTTTACCCAAAGTAAATGACAGAACTGGTTGGCAGATCCAAATGTGCTCAACCCCAGCTCTGCTGCTCCTTTAGCTGCTTCAAAATGTCTTCCTGGTCAGGTCAAGAGGCTAGCACTCAGGGTGGGGTTTCTACAGCTCTTGCTATGCAGTATTCATGGCCAGGCACTGATCAGAGTACATTTCATTTTTGAGAAAGCAGTCACCACGGGATTATCTAAATGTTCCATTCAGGCAACTTCATGTATTGTCTGGCATTCTAATTTACCCAAACTTTGTGATATTAAAAAGTCTTAAGTTATGGACTGCAATTAAAAAAAAATTTACTGTGGTCTTTGGGATCCTTAGGAAATGTCTCCTCAGCCAGTTTAACTGGGCAAATTGTTAAAAACAACAAGGATCTTGAACACGACCTTAACATCATCAGATGTGAGGGGAACAACTATAAGCCAATTACTTCAGGGATCACTGCTGGTTTTGACGTCCCACCAGGACGTCCTGGAATTTTGTCCTAACCTAGTCATAGTTTTCCTTTAAAAATTTGGAAAGCAGCTTCCACCCAAAGGCAGACAGAGGATGGGAAAGTGACAGTGAAATGAGAACCAAAGAGTTCAAGTGTCTATTTTATGTCCTTTAACCAGTCCTTTCTGTTGTGTATTTTGGCACGTGATTTTTAGACATATTTGAGTCTATCTTTGCAAAATTGAAAGCTGATTCAAAGCCACACATTCAGAAAGAGACTGAAAGGTAATTGTAATTTATTATCCCTCAATTTTTGCACAGAAATTTCATTGTAATAATTGTTCTAGACTGATGGATTCCCCATTGAAAACTGGGTTCAAAAAGTGGCTTTGATAGAAAATCCCCTGGATTATAAAACAGCACCTAAAAAACACCCAGCAGACGAAACAGAAGCATTCCTTCAGGTCTGGTGTGGTGTCCAGTGGACTTGCTCTGCACTCTTTTTTAACTTTCTATTTTGAAATAATCTCAGACTTAAACAAAAGTTTCAAAATAGTACTAAGAATGTCTATATACCTTCACCCATATTCTCCAAATGTCAGCATTTTAACCCATTTCCTTTATTGTTCTGGTTCTCTCTTCAGAGTGTACTTTCTAAAAATAGGAAAGTTCTCATAGGTAACCATGGCACAAAGTCCAAATTAGGAAATTAGTATTAATACAATACTGTTATCTAATCTGCAGGCTTTATTCTATTTTTGCCTGCTGGACTCGACCTTACCCACACGAGGACCAGTCGACCACTGGGGCCTCTAATGTGATGTCTTAAGAAAGACACATCATCAGACACAGCATGGCTTCTGTGACTTTCCTGCCAAAAATGCATAAACTTCATCTAATCTTGAGGAAACATCAAGCAAACCCAGAGTGAGGGGCATCCCAGAACATAACGGGACAGTCCTCTTCAAAAGTGCCAAGGTCACCAGTACCAAACAAGCAGGTAACCTCAACAGAGACCAAAGGGGAATTGTTCCAAACGCATAGCCTGGCAGCTTGGTGAGTCTGAATTATCTGTGTAGATGAAGATTAGCTAAATGACTTAACAACTGGATGAGATCCCAGGAAAGCAAATCCTCACTTATTCTTAAGAAGCTCAAAGGACACTTTCACAAACACATCCACATTCCGCCCCACGTGTGACAGCGCAGACAGCATTGACGGGCATTGCAACCCGTCAAATGTAAACTGTTACCCTGTCGTCTGAAGGATGGGCTGAGCCCTGCAGCCCAAGAGCCTGGTCGTGCGTCTCTGTGTGGCCACCAGAGCCTGCGGGACTGGGCACCCTGGGGCTTCTGGCTCCAGAATCAGAACAGAGCATCCCGGGGATAGTGCACAGCACAGAGCTGCTTCCTTCCCCTTTTCTACATCACAGCATACTGAGAACCATCACATTTGTAAAGCATAGCAACCAGGAGATTTAGGGGCATTTATAGAGTGCCTGGTGAGATTTTCATTACATGTTCCTTATGTTATATAACTATGATAAGAAAAATAAAATATGATCCTTTTAGAAAAATTTTTAAACATGGAATTTGTATAAATCTTCCACATAAAATATTTCACAGTTTTTTCTCTCCCCTCCCCCACCTCACTTTTTAATGAGAAACTTGAACTTGCCCCTGTAATCTAACTTTAACTTTGTCAGGTTTTATGCTTGGTATGGCTTTATGAAATTCCCCATCAGCCACAGACCCAGGTTTCTAGGGTCTGAAGCTTATACAATTTGAGAGGGAGGGAGAACAGAAAATTGCAAATGTAAAAGCAGATACAAAATTAATATTTATTTAGAATGAGAAAAGAGTCATAATATATTACTGGAGACTTGGAGATATAGGTCCCTTTGCTTTACAACGATCAGAACCGCTTACGTAGAAAACACCCTCCCAGCCTCTCTGTGACCCCCCAGTCACGCTGCCAGGATTCACAGGGCTGGTGAAAGTCAGACACCTTGGACCTTACCGAGCTTACCTACTCAAAAATTCCACTTTCTTACAGTCATTGTAAATCAGAAAATTTGTTCACTCAAGTAGATAATAAAAAGTAGCCATTGTACATCATTCAGTAAAGTAAAACACTTGAACTGTTAAAGACCCAAAAGCTCCTGCTTTTCCTGAATAGAAAAATAAACTATTGCAATTTCATATGATAATAAGCACAGATTTCTAATTCACTCGATTTCTATTTGTCAAACTTGGGCTTTGAAAGAGCGATGAAAATTTATTCTGCAGGATGCACAAGCCTAGTGACAGCAGGCATGTTGAACATGTAGTTTGGACGAAAAGGGCACTTCAGCCACAAAGACATCAGTTTCTGATATACTAGAGGACAGGGCTTTGGGACTATGGTCTAGATTGTTGCTAGACAAGTGACCCTACAGGTATCCCTACTCCCAGGTCCCAGAGGGCCCCCAGACCACAGCCTCTCCCTCAGCTGCCCCATCTCTCTCTGCGGGGCACAGCCTCACTCCACAAGAGTAGATGGCAGGAGGTGAACATGGGCTTGGGTCCCACAAGGATGCCACTCGTCATGGGGGAAAGCAGGGCAAGCCTGCTTCCTTCAGCTACTGTCCCAACAGCCCTATCCAGGCTGCCTTGGGATCAAATCCGACCATCCATACCTCCAGCCCAGGGGGTAGAAATAGAACCGTTCCCATTGCACATGGGGTGGGATGCTCTGCTGCAGTGGACAGGGGGCTTTGTAATGACAGAAGATTAGGTCAAAAATCATAGATAATGTGCGTGAAAGGGCTTTAAAAATGGTCAAGTAGGGACTTCCCTGGTGGTCCAGTGGTTAAGACTCTGCGCTTCCACTGCAAGAGGCACGGGTTCGATCCCTGGTCGGGGAACTAAGATTCCGTGTGCTACACGGCTCGGCCAAAAACAAGTAAATAAAGACCGTCTTATGAATGACTGAATTTTTTTAAAAGCGTATATAAAAAGAATAAAATAAAAGGATCAAGTAGTCTCAGCCATTTCTGGCACAGAAACTCTAGGTAGAAATGCCCTTTGACGTAGAGAGAACAGCAGAGGAACGGCAGCGGAGCGAAAGAAGTAAGTAGCTTTACCACAGATTGCCAAACTGTCGGTGAAACAAGGCGTTTTCCAGCAGTTTCCTTTCTTCCATTGTAGGCTGGTGTGAAGGACCGTCTGTGACTCAGGATAAGCGTCTGGGAGCTTGGGAACATGCAGTTGTGAAGCCTGTTGCATCGTTTATAAAACCAGCTTCCCAAGAATTCCTACCTCCCAGTTGTTCTGAAGATCAGATCAAATGTGAGTTCTTTGTCAATGGCTGGGGAAGGTTTGTGTTTATTTTTCTTTTTATGTGATGGTAGAAATGTCTGGCATTTCAAGTTCACCTATAAGAGGCCATCGGTAAACGCCACACATTTTTATTATTACAACCCAGTTAATTCCAGAAATAAACACGTAAGCCAGCTTCATCCCCCGAGGCGTTGAGAGAATACTGCTCTCTCCCACCTCTCCATTGGAGAGGTTGTTCTCATCCAGTTTTACCTGAGGATCAAAAACAGATGGAAAGAGGAAAATATCACAAAAATGTCACATAATGGCAGCCTTCAGCAACACGTAAGGCTGAGAAAAATCTTTGCATGGAGGATGGTTGAGTTCTTCGCAGATTCATGGCACATTTGTACCATGGATTATTTTGTTTTATTTTATTTGCATAGGCAAACATTTGATTTGTATTTAGCATTAACTGGGGGAGTCACTTTTCCTTTTTATTAACCTTTTTGGGTTTCCATCCGGCTCCTGCCCTGCAGGCCCCCCACCCCACAAGCCACAAGCCAAGATGGCTCCCCAATTTGCTGTTCCTAAGGCGGTGGCTCCAAGCCCTGCTTTCCCGTCTCCCCACGTCAGCCAGAATTTATACGGCTTTCCTGCAGGATTTCCTGCTCCATGCTGCCGCAGAGTGTTCTCTCTAACTTGCCACAGTTTAATGGCCAAACCTCACATTTAAAATATTATGGATCCAAAAAGAGGAAAATAAATAATTTCCAATAATGGGCAACTAAGACCCTGTGGCCAAGTCCGCCTGTGATGCAGACCCATGGAAGGCAGCTGGGGTCTTTCCAGTGAGACCTGCAGAGAGCGTGATTTTGCTTAGGGCAGGT
This sequence comes from Physeter macrocephalus, assembly GCF_002837175.3. Classification (NCBI taxonomy): domain Eukaryota; kingdom Metazoa; phylum Chordata; class Mammalia; order Artiodactyla; family Physeteridae; genus Physeter; species Physeter macrocephalus. Next base: position 42,787,145 of record NC_041227.1, on the reverse strand, counting down.
CTTTCTTCACCCTGCTTCTCGGGGTGAAGGAGACTTTGGGAGAGATTTTTGGTCAGAATCCTAAGGCCGACAAGCTCTAACACGGTCCCAAGGGCATCCCTTTTGCTGAAGGTGCGGTGAAAGTACAGGAACGTCCCATTTTCATGACTCCTTTGTTCATACACACTTGCCAATCAGCATCTAGACTGAAATCATAAACACAATTTTCCTCCCTCCCCTCAAAGTTTCAAGAATCTACCAGTAATTCAGCCAGATTTCCAATTGTCACGTTAGAGCAAACCAAACACGAACAGGGAACAAGCAGCATGTAAAAATGGAAATTTTAAAACACGGTTTCTTATGTTGAGTAAAAAGACATGTTTTACCGACACATCCATCCACAAAGATAGAGATTAAAAAGGCAAATAGGCTTGTTGTGAATCAAATATAAATTTTATCTAGATACATTAGGTAATTTCCTTCAAATTCTTAAAATCTGTTGATATGTATTTGTTTGATGTCTGTGATCTAATTTTTGACAGGAGTGTGGGTGTGTACACATTTGTAGAACTGGAAAAAATACTATAGTGATTTTAAAGTAAACAGAATGAAATGATTTCTCCCCGTTCAGTAATATTTTTTTTGCACTAGCCTTCCTGAAACCGTTTCCATCTGCGACCTTATCTTTAGAAGTTTTAATTATTTTTTTAATTTTGCCACTTGATTTTGACGAGGGCTGTTGGCGATGGATTCAGGTGGCTGGGCCATGGTTTAATCAATCGCGAGCGGCTTCCATAACCTTTGGTTTGAGAAGTAAATGGGAGGAGAACAGAAACTCAGTGGCACTCTCTCTTCTCTTTCAACCATATGTTCTTATTTAATAAATTCTCCCTCAAATAAAATAAGCCTGTAGTTATTGGTGGTCAGTTTCACATAATAGGAGCTACTACGGTTTCCCATTAAAAAACAAAAAATACAAGGCTGCAATAAAACAAACCGTGAATCACTTTATTGGGTATGAAGTAATAAACTAGTGGTTATAATGATAACTCCTGTGATGTGTCTTACAGGAAAACGACCTTGATTGCTCCATTTGGTTTGGGGTGGAACTTCTTAGCTTAGTGGTACAGAAAACCAATATGCGATCAGATTCCGCTTCTCTGCTCCATGTTCTTATAACAACTAGAAGGTTTCACTCTCAGCAATGATCACAGCCATAACTGAGTGTATAATGTGTTGTTTGATGTCTCAGTCTTCCATAAAACTCTACCTATGGGCAAGAACTATTCAGTTTCAGCAGCTGAATTACTGCATGTGAGCCTGAGTGATTAGCATCCGTTATAGAAGCAAGGCAAAAAGAATGGAAAGAAAGCAGAGGAGAGAAGGAATAAAGGAAAAGATAAAGAGAGAAAAGCAAGTGGGGGAAAAAACACAAGAAAGGAAAGACAGAGACCAAGAAAGAAAGACAAAGACGAAAAGAGAAAAAGAAAGGAGAGAACAAAAAAAGAGAAAGACGAAAGAGCAAAGGAAAGAAGGCTCTGAATTATAGGAAACCTACCATCTTGAGATTCTGCCAAGCTCCTTAAGTTCACTTTTCAGAACACCCATATCAAATAGGTATTTCTAACTTCACTTATCTTTTTAAGGCAAGTAAAGCACCGCACTAGTAAAGCATTTCCAAAACTTGTTTCCAGAACGCCCTGTGCTGCACCTTGCCGCCAGCATGAAACACCGTATTCTTCCCCAACCCTTCAGTATGCAGAGGCAGTAAAGAAAGCAAAGGTATTTCAACCATAAAGTGTTGCTGAGTGCTGAGTGTCGGGGCCACGCCCCATCTCTGTGGGTTCACATGGCTGGGAACCCATGGAGTGACACGGCCCGCGGATCAGAGATGAAGACGGAACATCATTACCCCTGGCAGGAACCATATTTTGCCGCCGGCCTGAGGACTGTTGTTGGACGTGCGTTCCAGTCCCCGGGAAGTGACATTGAACGGCCGGGGAATTTCTCTTAAAGACGCAATAATTCACGGCCTGATATTAACCAGACCTATGACATACAGCACTGCCACATCATCTTCTCATTTCACCGGCCTTAACTGTGCCGAACGTTTCCAGTACAGCAGGGGTGTTGGGTGAAATACGACTTTCTGATTGAATGAGTGCCTGCGAGCCTCTGTGATAAACACCAGCTCAAGCACACTGTGGCTTCTAAGGGGAGGACAAGTGCCAGACCCTCCAGATGAGTTAGCAGCATACACGCCTTTGTCTGAAACTCCCTCCCCACACCCCCTTTCCCAACCAAATTATGTCCGCTTATTTTTCATCACATCTGACTGTGACCAATAATTTTTGTATGGAGAACATCAGTGTTTTTGCCTGCCTTACGATGTGCTGCATTTTCTCAGTCTCTTCGCTTTCAGACGCCACCGAGCTGCATTTCACTTCAGGGCAATTTTATAGAAAGGAAGTTTTAAAGGAACATTTACTGTGTGGTGGGATTGATATAAACGCAGTGGCGTGGAAGAGTTCAAGTCTATCCACCTTATCGCTGTGGCTCCCCGCAACATTTTTATTACCTTTGCTGGGTTCCTATGGCTAACATATTTCATTTTCTCCCAGTGTATTTTTCCAGCACTAAAGCTCTGCTTTTTTTAGCTCTACCTAGAAAATTTTCAGTTACATCATTTGCACAACTATGTTGATGTTAACATTGAAAAACCTCTTTGCTTGCGGTTGTATATTTTATTTGGCTAAAAATGGCTCATGTCTAATACATTACATGTCCTTTGGTGATACTCTGTAAGCGAGAAATTCCAAAACTCACAAATACCGAATAGCCAAAAGTTCCAAAGCGGTGCATGAACGCTAAACATGCAATATATCTCCTCCTTTTCCAAACAGAAAGAGATTTCTCTCTGATTTGTTTGATAAATTTGACCCAAGATTTCCATTTGGAGTTATTGGAGTTCCTACTGTTTTTCTGCGTGTTGGTGGGCCGAGGCCTAATCACCCCAAAGCCCCACGGAGGCCATAAATTACAGCGATGAGGCGAAGCTTTGTACTCCTTGGGCTGCAGGAGAAGGCCATTTTGCTGCAGCCTATTTTGACAGGCATGAATTTAATTCATTGTTTTATGACAGACGGGAAAAGTGTACATGCTCATAGTACTGATTTATGGTCATTTGGGTCTGGAGGATTCTATAATTTGCAACTAATGTGAAAACAGATGGATAGGCAGACACCAAAGGTTAGGCTGACCCCTGGGTTCTCTCCCCTGGTTACAAATGGCGTCCATATGCGTCCAATCTCTCTGGGTGAGGTCTATGCCGGTCGGCCAGACTCTGTAGAGCTGCTGCACTGCTCTTTTCTTTCCTGAGTAAGTCGGTGAAAGCCAAATTTGGGGAACATTTCTAACCTTGATACTTCAGGAGTCATTCTGTGCCTTCTGCATGTGTAGGACTCTTTCTTTTCTTTCTTTTTAAATTAAAAAGCTCTTTCTAAGGTTTCTGTAATATCTTCCTTATTAGCCAAACATGTAATACCATATAGAGGCATTGTTGGATGTTTTCATTTCAATTGACAAATTTGTTTTAATATAATGATTGATTGAAAATCATCAGTTGGGGGATTTCAAAGGAAATGCCTCAAGCTGGGGACGAGCAAGTATTTTTGTGAGAAACGTGTTTTACATAAACGAATTTCTACTTTACAAATCATTTTGCATTTTTAGAAAATAGATGGGTTATCAAGTAAAGTTACTTGGTTGATGCTAAAAGTATTTAATATATTTTTAACTATTAAATGACTTCACCAAAGAGGTAACAACAATGATCACATCTCTTTTTGAAGAAAGAAAGGAATTTTAGGTCTAGTAAATTTTAGTTGAACTGGTACTTGTCAAAATATAATGTAAAGAAATTATATTTTTTGTTATTGATTATCATGTTCAATTATTATAACTATTATTAACTTCATGACATTTCAATATTAAAACTAAACAGGTCATTCATTTTAGTTCAGAAAAAGTTGTGTGTAATTCTACTTCATTTTGAAAAGTGGAAATATAGATTGCTGCTACCTAAATAAGACTACGAAATCCAGATATAATTAAGGGCTATTTTAGTCTTGACCAAACCAGCAATTTGACAATAAAAGTCAAAAGACATGGTGTTTTACAATGTTAAAATATTGCTTTATTTTTTAATTCCGTTTTAAAATTACATGTTAACCAGACTAATGGCTACACCGGAGGCTTAGCCAACACAAAATGATCTGTGTTGGTCCAATCGGCAGAATATTTGCAACTTCACACGGTACTGTGAAGACAGCAGCATTTAACCTCATTTGACACTTCAGCCTTTGCACACTTACCCCCGGAAGGGAAAATTTTAAGTGACTGGTAACTAATTTTAATTGGCATCGAGAAAAAAAGAAACCAAGTACACCAGGCAAGTGTTTTCTTAAGGCTGTGGTCTACTCAACCATAAGCTCCGTTTTAACTGCGGAAAGAAACCCATGTGCATGTATTTTTTCATGCTTTCCTTCCTGAAGCAGTAGGCTGGAGAGGCCATTTTCTCATTTTGGACAAGAGCTGCCACCGTCTTATTGCTGGGTCACTTGGGGGTGGCTTCGTCGGAAGATACTAAGAAGAGTCACGTGAAAACCGGAGAAATGACAAAGGGCAATATCTGACCTTACAGACTTGGCCCAAATTTTAATTTTTGTTAAGGGTTCAGACTGTTGATGTAAGAACAGGCTTATTCACAGTATCACTTGACATCAAAACAGGTACCAGAGACTTCCTTTTAGCATGTAGTTTTTGGAATAGTTATGGTGAATTTTATTGATCTATCCAGGTCAACTGCCTGGAAAGGGCCATATCTGGACCCATGAGCACTGGGAAGGTAAGGAGGCGGTGACTGGCCACCCCGTGGAGGCATCACCCAGCCCCACTCTCAGCCTTCCCACTCACACCTGTCCCTGCCTGAACCTCCCTTTCCTTCCTCTTCCAGAACTCTGCCTTCTCCCCAGCCTCTGCATGTCCTCAACAGTGTCTGGGGCTGGGGCTGGATGGTGGGCAAGAGCTCAGGACCACTGCTTTTGCGCAGGGCTCTGTCACCTTGGCATCATGAGCTCTCCTGGCTCTTCCCCCAGGTCCCTGCGCCTCTCTCTCCCAAGCATCACGCTGTCAAGTGGTTGGTTATTCAGACCTTTCTCTTTTCCTGGGAACCTGATTCGATTATATTAACTTTTAAAATTCCATTACCTAGGGCTTCCCTGGTGGCGCAGTGGTTGCGAGTCCGCCTGCCGATGCAGGGGACGTGGGTTCGTGCCCCGGTTCGGGAAGATCCCACATGCCGCGGAGCGTCTGGGCCTGTGAGCTGCGGCCGCTGGGCCTGCGCGTCCGGAGCCAGTGCTCCGCGACGGGAGAGGCCACAACAGTGAGAGGCCCGCGTACCGCAAAAAAAAAAAAAAAAAAAAAAAAAAAAAATTCCATTACCTACTTCAGTGCCTGGAACATAGGAATTGTTCAATAAAAATTAGTTGAAAGTTGAATATGTGAAAGAAAGTTGCTCCTTAATCAACTATATAATGATAGACGGTAGTCAGGATACTGTAGATCATGTGACCGCAGTCAGGATGCCGAAGATCATGCAGTAAATTAGAAGTAAATCTATAACATATACATAGTTATAAAATGATTTCAGAGAAGTAAAAACTATAGGTGAGGAGACAATTCTATGAATTAAATTTAAAAATTTTAACTATCGCTTCCATTTTTTGATGGCTCAAATAATAGATACATCCATCCTTTTGGGCAACATTTCTAACTATTCACACAAAGTAAAAGCCAACTTCCCTGCTTCCTCTTCTGCCCACTTTCTGGCTCTGAAGGTACTAAGGTTCACAGTTTATAAATAATCTCTCATGCTTTCTTCTTTCTATTAACAAAAATGTATATCGTATATAGAGGTAAACCATTCTATCTTGGTTTGTGTGTTTTTATTTTTAACTAAATAAGTAGCTAACACTTGCAATGTGCCTGAGATTTTTCTAAGCACTTAACATGGTTTATTCGCCTGATGATCAGAACAACCCTAGGCGATAGGTACTGTCATGGCACCAGTCTTAGAAACGTGAAGACCAAGATTAGGGAGGTTAAACAATCTGCCCAGGGCAGTGACTGATGCACAGGAACGTAGGACAGGAACGTAGGCAGCCTGAGTCCGGAGGCTGCACTCTAACCTCTGTGCTCTGCTACAATGAAAATGAGAACAAACCCAATGGACCACTTTGTAACATTTATTTTTCACTTCACGATATGTCTTGGATATTTTTCCATGTCCTTACACAGTTATAACTTATTTTTAAAATAACAAGCTAGTATTCCATAGCATCGATGTATGCTAACTTATTTTGCCATTCCTGCCTCCATGGATATTTAGGTTGATTCCAGTCTTTTATTATTAGAAATTTACAACAAATATTCTTGTATACTCTTTGTGTGTATGTGGCAGTATCTCTGATTGATATATCTAAAAACAAAATGTTGGGCCAAGGGGAATGTATATGACATTTTAATAGATGCTGCTAAATTTCGATCCAGAAAGACTTTGCCAGCATTTCTACGAACCAACATTATTTATTATCTTTTTTTGCAAAGAGTGTGAAAGATCCGAAAGAAATTGTTGATAGCTTTAATTTGCATTGCCCTAGTTATATCCGGATTTATTTTTACCATTTGTCTATTGGTTTATAGAGGTTCTAGATGTATTCTGGACACTAATTCTATACATGTGACATATGTTAACATATTTTCTCATTGTTATCTGCCCTTAACCCTTGTTGACTCCTATTGTTCCGTTGTTTTAATTTAATTAATTAATTAATTTTTTTGGCCGTGCCATGCAGCATACAGGATCTTAGTTCCCCGACCAGGGATCAAACCTGTGCCCCCTGCAGTGGAAGTGTGGAATCCAAACCACTGGACCACCAGGGAATTCCCCCCATTGTATTAAAGGTTTATGGGAACAAGTCTTTTCTGTGTTTTTTATACTGCTTAAGGAATTCTTTTCTACCAGTTTTAATTTGACTTTTATTATAACATAATTGCATTGAGATTTGTTTTATTTGCTTGCTTATTTACATATAGGTGTTATTCTGGAATTTATTAATGTTTATAGTGTAGGTATACTATACTATATACTACTCAATTTCCCAATACTATTTATTGAATAATTCTTTTGCCCATCACTGATCTGAAATACTATTTTACCATAAATCTAATAAACATTACTTTTATTCTGATAATCGTAGTAAAATTAGCAAATGAAAAAATACAGATTTTTCCGTAATCACAGTAAACTATTGTGTAGTATTTAGATGATTTCTCCCCATCCATAGTATTACTTTGTATGACTATTTTACCCAGTCACTTCTTACCACATAATAAGCATTTTAATATATCATTAACTTAGTAATTAAAACAACAATGGAATACTATGTCTGATATCAAATTAGCATAGACTTCTAAAATCACAATACTTAGAGGTGGTGAAATTAGAGCTTGATGGGGCTTGACATTGCTGCTGGTAGCAAGTTTTTTGTGCAAATGCTTTGGAAAAAACTGATAAAATAAGTGAAGAGTATTACAGTGTTTATATGTCCTGACCTAATAGTTCACTTTCAAGATATGTATCCAAAGGGAATAACCGGAGATGGAATCAAAGGTTAATATATAATCTGTTGCAGGTATTTTTATAAGACTAAAGAGCATGGAAACCCTAAAATGTCCAACAAGGATGATGGTTGGATAAACCTGGCACATTCCGGGGATGAGGTACCATTGACTTTGTGCAGTGAGTGCAGCGGGTCTGACCAGGCAGCCACTGGTGTTCTCTGCCATGTGCTTTCAGCTCCCACCTCTCTGGCACGGTGGAGGCTTGCACTGCCTGGAACCCTTGTGTTTGGGTGGGGCCCTGGCTGCCTGCCGATGAGCCATGAGCACAAGTGACATGCGGAACATTTAATTGCCAAAAGGAAGCACTCCAGGGTTAGCAAGGATACCAACGATATTTGAAACAACATGGCTGAGAGATGACAATGAGAGAACTCCTGCTAATGAGAAATGGAAATATCAATTAGAGAGACACAGGCATGTTTTAAAAGTCACTAAACATAGCTCTTAGCCATTGATTAATACAGACAAGAAAAGGCTCACAAAATAGCCACTATGGAGAACAGTATGGAGGTTCATTAAAAAACTAAAAATAGAACTACCATACGACCCAGCAATCCCACTACTGGGCATATACCCTGAGAAAACCATAATTCAAAAAGATACATGTACCACAATGTTCATTGCAGCACTATTTACAATAGCCAGGAGATGGAAGCAACCTAAGTGTCCATCGACAGATGAATGGATAAAGAAGATGTGGCACATATATACAATGGAATATTACTCAGCCATAAAAAGAAATGAAATTGAGTTATTTGTAGTGAGGTGGATGGACCTAGAGTCTGTCATACAGAGTGAAGTAAGTCAGAAAGAGAAAAACAAATACTGTATGCTAACACATATATATGGAATCTAAAAAATAAAAATGGTTCTGACGAACCTAAGGACAGGACAGGAATAAAGACTCAGACGTAGAGAATGGACTTGAGGACACAGGGAAGGGGAAGGGTAAGCTGGGACGAAGTGAGAGAGTGGCATGGACATTTATACACTACCAAATGTAAAATAGATAGCTAGTGGGAAGCAGCCGCATAGCATAGGGAGATCAGCTCGGTGCTTTGTGACCACCTAGAGGGGTGGGATAGAGAGCGCGGGAGGGAGATGCAAGACGGAGGGGATATGGGGATATATGTATATGTATAGCTGATTGTTATACAAAAGAAACTAACACACCAATGTAAAGCAATTATACTCCAGTAAAGATGTTAAAAAAAACATAGTAACTGGAAAAATAGAGCTAAAAACCTGTTAACCACATATGAAATCAATTTTGTGTGTGTGTGTGTGTGTTGTGTGTGTGTGTAGAAAATAATGTAACAAATACTGAAGAAAAAAAAACACCAAAACATTAAGTTTTTTACCTTTGGATAGTGTGCTTATTGAGTTTAATTTTCTTATATTTATTTGTGTATTTTCTAAAGCAAATGCATACTATTTTATTATTATAAAGCCTGCTTTTTAGGTCTTGTAAGCATACTTTTAATGGTTATATAATATTTCAATATATGAATAAATATAATAAATTTAGCCTCTTCTTATTGAATGTAAGTTATAGTTTTCCACTATTACCATAAGACAGTGATTATCGTCGTGTGTAATTTTTACCTAGCAGTTCAATTATTCCCAAAGGATTGAGCGTAAAATTAATTACATTTACTTACATTAAACACCTTTTCACTGCAAGACTTCTCAGGGCATTTACTATGCTAATGATCATTGTGAATCCCAACATTAATTGGCCCTAGACTTATGTGTTATAAGGGAACACTATATCAAAATACAATTTTTAGCGTGGCATTTTTTAAAATACCGTGCTGTCTTTTCAGAAGCAGAAAGGGCTAAGATTACAATCATCCCATCTTCACACCACTCAACAATAGCTATGGCTTTATTGTATGGTAACCTTCATTAGTATAGATGATAATGTAATTTGGTGATCAAGGGAAGTGGCTTTGAAATAACAAGAGCCTTGAATTTAAATCCCAGCTCTGCCATTTAGGAGCTAAGGAACTTTGGAAAGTTCATGTATGTTCTCTGAGACTTAAGGTCCCTATTGGTGAACTTGGGGTCATACTAGTATCTACATCGTAGAACTGTTGCAAGGATTAATTGAAACATATGACAAGTTTAGCACAGTGCCTGGCCCAGAGCATGAGCTCAGTGAGTGATAGCCAATATCATTACTGTTCGGTTTTTTTTTTTAACTGTTTAAAGGTCCATTTCTATAAAATGTTGTTTAGAGAAATTGGAAGTAGGAAAATAGTAGGGCTAAGGAATACGGAACAAGTTGATTTTAATCAAAGAACAGATTATTTAGGGGCAAATACCCTCTGTATCATTTTCTTGTCTTTTTTTGGTGAATTCGTCTGACTTCTTTCCCAATATCATGTTCATGTTACTGCCTTCAAAGCGTCCTCATCTCCTCTCTTTCCCTCTGACAGCAGCCCTACGTCTTCACTCCAAATAGAAGCTGGAAGACAGTGACAACTGATGTTCTGTCTGCACTTATCTATACGAGCAGAGGAAGCCACCCTGTCCCATTGCCCCCAGCTGGTTCCCAGGACTTCACATTTCCACAAACCACCGGCTCAGCCCAAACAAGCAATTTCTGTTCCAATTAAAATCCACAAGACAGTTAAGATCTGGAACCCCAAGGGAAGTTTCACCATTTCTAAGTATGAAATAGAGCTTTTCTGACGCAGGCTATGACTACTCTGCTGCAAGTGTGGGAAAGGAAATGATCTTTTAAAAGCTGGAACAAACCAGAAAGGCAAAGTCTCTTCTGGCCTTTCCTGGGGATTTTTGAGGCATTTCCCCAAAGATCCCTGGTTAGCTCCCTAACGTTCTAAGAGTGGTTCATGGTGCCAGAGAAGGAAATGTACCTACAATTGTTCACTGGGGTAATATTTAAGTCCAGGCTAGATTTCAAGCTCAATTTAAGCACATTTTGAATTTTTTTAAGAAGAAAATTTTGCTTGTAAAAATGTTGCTTTTCTTACAGAGAGATCCATAAACATGCTTTGGCAACTTTCAAAAAGGGTTAAAAGTTGGCTTATATTTCTAAACGTAGCTAAGCAAATCTACCCATTTTAGATCTATTTAAATGTTCCTTACCACGCACTGAAATTCTCCATAATTTCCTGTTATTCTTTCTCATATCAGCAGACCTCGGTTTAGTGTGCTTTGCTTTATTGCACTTTGCAAATATCGCGTTTTTGACACATTGAAGGTCTGTGGCAGGCTTGCCTTGAGCAAAGCCATTGGTGCCATTTTTCCAACAGCACCTGTTCACTTCGTGTCTCTGTGCCACATTTTGGTAATTCTTGCAATATTTCAAACTTTTTCATTATTATTATATTTTTTATTGTGATCTGAGATAAGTGAGCTTTGATGTTACTATTGCAAAACGATTACAACTCACTGAAGGCTCAGATGATGGTTAGCAATTTTTAGCGATAAAGTATTTTAAAATTAAGGTATGTATAATGTTTTTCTAGACATAATGCTATTGCACATTTAATAGTCTACAGTAGAGCTTCCCTGGTGGCGCAGCGGTTAAGAATCCGCCTGCCAATGCAGGGGACATGGGCTCGAACCCTGGTCTGGGAAGATCCCACATGCCACGGAACAGCTAAGCCCGTGTGCCACAACTACTGAAGCCCGCACACCTAGAGCTTGTGCTCTGCAACAGGAGAAGCCACCGCAATGAGAAGCCCGCACACTGCAACAAAGAGTACCCCCGCTTGCCACAACTAGAGAAAGCCTGCATGCAGCAACGAAGACCCAATGCAGCCAAAAATAAATTAATTAATTTAAAAAAATAGTCTACAGTATAGTGTAGACTTTTATATGCACTGGGAAACCAAAAAATTCGTATGACTCCATTTATTGCAATATTCACTTTATTGTGGTGGTCTGGAGTGGAACCTGCAATAGCTCTGGGATACGCCTGCCTTTTGGCATCATTTGAATCCCACTCCCCCCAAAAACACCCCACTAAATGCAAAATGTGAGTGAATGGCCCTGGAAATTTTATAAATTGTATGCACAGCAATCAGAAGTTTAACAAGTAGACAATTCTGAAGGCAGATATTATTTAAGGGAACGAGGAGCAACGTAAGGATAACTTTGACTCTTGTGAAGAGCTGATGTGTTAACACGTTTCTCAAGATCCTCTGGTGATGTCTCCTTGATACTTTCTCACTGGAGGGAAATTCAGAATCTCAAGGTCCACACGAGGACAGTGGAACATTTACGAGAAGGTCAGTTGGGCAGTAGCAGCTGGGATGTGTCAGAGTATAGAGAATTATTTTGTGTGTGGTAAAATATACATAGCATAAAATTAACCTCTTTAGCCATTTTTAAGTATATAGTTCAGTGATACCAAGTACATTCACATTGCTGGGCTGCTGTCAACCACCATCTGTCTCCAGAACGTTTTCATCGCCCAAAACTGAAAGTCGGTACCCATTAAACAATAAATCCGCTTCCCCTCCTTCCCCAGCTCCTGAAAATCACCATTCCACTTCTGTTTCTAAGAATTTAACTCTTCTAGGTACCTCAAATAAGTGGTACAAATATCATATAATATTGATATTTGTCCTTTTGTGTCTGGTGTATTTCACTTGTCATACGTTTTCAAGGTTCATCCATGCTGTAGCTGTATAAAAATGTCCTTTTTTAAGGCTGAATTATTATATATACACACACATACCACATTCTGTTTACCCATTCATAGGTCAATGGACACTTAGTTTGCTTGCACATTTGGCTATCGTGAATAATGTTGCTGTGAATACTGATGTACAAAAATATTTTGAGTGCCTGCCTTCAATCCTTTTGTGTCTGTACCAAGAGTTAGAATTGCTAGATCATATGGTAATTCTATTTAATTTTTTAAGGCCCCGCCATACTGTTTTCCACTGCAAGGGCACCATTTTACATTCCCACTAGCAAAGCACAAGGTTTTTTGTTTTTTTTTTTTTAATAATAATCATCCTAGTCACTGTTGTGGCCTCTCCCGTTGCGGAGCACAGGCTCCGGACGTACGCCTGCCTTTTGGCATCATTTGAATCCCACTCCCCCCAAAAACACCCCACTAAATGCAAAATGTGAGTGAATGGCCCTGGAAATTTTATAAATTGTATGCACAGCAATCAGAAGTTTAACAAGTAGACAATTCTGAAGGCAGATATTATTTAAGGGAACGAGGAGCAACGTAAGGATAACTTTGACTCTTGTGAAGAGCTGATGTGTTAACACGTTTCTCAAGATCCTCTGGTGATGTCTCCTTGATACTTTCTCACTGGAGGGAAATTCAGAATCTCAAGGTCCACACGAGGACAGTGGAACATTTACGAGAAGGTCAGTTGGGCAGTAGCAGCTGGGATGTGTCAGAGTATAGAGAATTATTTTGTGTGTGGTAAAATATACATAGCATAAAATTAACCTCTTTAGCCATTTTTAAGTATATAGTTCAGTGATACCAAGTACATTCACATTGCTGGGCTGCTGTCAACCACCATCTGTCTCCAGAACGTTTTCATCGCCCAAAACTGAAAGTCGGTACCCATTAAACAATAAATCCGCTTCCCCTCCTTCCCCAGCTCCTGAAAATCACCATTCCACTTCTGTTTCTAAGAATTTAACTCTTCTAGGTACCTCAAATAAGTGGTACAAATATCATATAATATTGATATTTGTCCTTTTGTGTCTGGTGTATTTCACTTGTCATACGTTTTCAAGGTTCATCCATGCTGTAGCTGTATAAAAATGTCCTTTTTTAAGGCTGAATTATTATATATACACACACATACCACATTCTGTTTACCCATTCATAGGTCAATGGACACTTAGTTTGCTTGCACATTTGGCTATCGTGAATAATGTTGCTGTGAATACTGATGTACAAAAATATTCTGAGTGCCTGCCTTCAATCCTTTTGTGTCTGTACCAAGAGTTAGAATTGCTAGATCGTATGGTAATTCTATTTAATTTTTTAAGGCCCCGCCATACTGTTTTCCACTGCAAGGGCACCATTTTACATTCCCACTAGCAAAGCACAAGGTTTTTTGTTTTTTTTTTTTTAATAATAATCATCCTAGTAGCTGTGAAGTGGTATCTTATTGTGGTTTTAATTTGCATTTCCCTAATGATTAGTGACACTGAGCGTCTTTTTATGTGCTTATTGGCCAGGTGTATATCTTCTTTGGAGATATATCTATTAAAGTCTTTTACCCATTTTTTAGTTGGGTTGTTTATTTGGTTTTTGTTGTTCTTGTTGAATTAGGAAAATTTAGATTTATAGCTTAGTTATGATGAATTTTAATTGTAACCTCAAAAACTGTAAAAAAAAATAACAGAAATATTGTAAAGGGTCATATTTTACTTCATTGTTGAAATGATTGTTGAATATGAAACATTTTTAGTCAGTGAAGGGAGATTTATTTTTCGTGTAACTCATTCCATATGAATCGTGTATTCTATATTATTGGAATTCTCCCTTTCCACAGGTGTTTCTTTTGGACTTCACAATCAGAGAACAAAGTCAAGAAAAGTGTTTTCCTGCCTTCTGTTTGCTCATTTCTTCTTGCTGTGACACAGCAGTGTTACCAGCAACAGGACCTACTCTGTTTGTTTTGGAAACACTCCTGCCAGCCCAGCCGGGGTGTGATGGACCGTAAACCACACAGGCTCCTCCTTGCCCTGCTGAATTCTGTCACTGTGCCCTGGACTGACCACTTGCTCTGTGGGCCTTGGACGCATGTCCTCCCCCTCGGAGCCTCCTTTCTTCACGCGCAAAGTGTATCTGACATCACCTCTCAGGGCTGGGTGGGGGCAATACCAGGCCTCCCTCGGCAGCCCTTGCAAATGCAGGGACCCACCCTCACCACCACCTCCATAAAATGGAAAACGTAGCCCCTGCCCTGGCTCTGCCTGGCCCAGGCCCTGCCCACAGCATGGGCAACCTCCCTGGAACATTTCAACAAACACGAATGCAGCACTTCCCCTGCTTCGGGTGCTGTCCTTGGCATTTTATACACCCTAACTCATTTAATTCTTGTAATAATCCTGTGCTTCCTATTATCGTCCACATTTTACAGATGTGGAAACTGAGGCACAGAGAAGGTAAGAGAATTGTCTGGGGTCACACAGCCAGTAGGTGGGAGGAGCTAGAAACTCCAGGTTCCATGAATTCTTAACTGCGGCTGCAGGCAGTCATTGGGATTTGCTGGGCCCCGAGGGCTCCCGGTCCAGATCCTCCTCCCTTCCAGTCTCGATACCTGCCACTCACCCCAACTTTAACGCAAGTCCTCAGGAGGAATTACTCTACTGTAACTTTGGAGTCTTTTTATCTAAGAATGTAGTTTTAGGCTCAAAGAGAAAACCTGGTAATAAGGATATTATTAGATCCATCTCTCAGCTTCATCCAACTTACTGTCATCTCTCTTTCTCATATTCTTGATTGATGGACTGACACACAATCAAGGAGTTGCTGAATTGAAGGGAAATGAGATCAGGGTCAAATTAATCTTGCAGTCGATGGCTACATCCTCTTTCTTCCCGTGAATTGAGAATCACAAAGATAAACCATGAAGATGACCAGATGTGGCCACAGACCAAGACCAAAATGTTCAAATGAATCCGACTTATCTTGTTTCTAGAGAGAAATAAGTTAAAAAGAGGTAAAGAGGAGAAACATTTGTGACTAATACAGTCATTCCAACCTCCGGTCAGGATCTGGAATATTAATATTTGGCAGTATTATGACTGAAAATCCTCTGCTAATTCATCGCGGCTTGTATTTAAGGTTCCCTAAAATCATTGGGTCCAACGCCACACCATGTTTTCTCAGAATTTCCTGTACTGAAGATCTTTAGAAGATGCTACCATTCTGAATTTCTCAGAACACCAAGGGATTTCAATTCTTCCTCTCAACCCTCAACCTCGAACTGAATCTCCAGGCAGGCTCCCAGCTCAGCTGTTGGAAAGGCAACATCCCTCCTTTGTTGAGAAACGAGAAAAGTGAGCAGTTTCTGATCGATGGTAAAAACTGACTCAGGGAATAAGGGCCACCTGAGGGACCAGCTGTGAAAAAGACAGAGAAGGAGTCTGGGTGGAAAGAAAATGTCCAGTGGGTACAGGTGGGAAGGAAGGAGAGCAGGTGTAGACAGATGCAGCAATGAATTACAGGATGACTAACCAGCCACTCCACAAAGCATTACCTCCAAGGTAAGTGCTATCAGTGCTGGCCTTAAACCAGTGAAGCAACTGAAGCACAGGGGAACCGGGTTGCATGATTACTCAGCAGGTGGCAGAGACAGAAGGTAAAGAAAGGGCTCTTTGACGCCTCATATCCAGGATGAGTCCCCACACTACCGTTTTCAGTGTCCTTCTGGATGTGGGAGCTGATTCTCCTGGATGGTAACACAGAGGAGGGGCTTAGACTGGGGAGAAGGAACCGCACAGGTATTATTATTTGAAGATGACACCACTGAATTTTTAGAAATACTGAAAAACCAGTTAAAATTTTAGAACTAATACCCAAATCAGGCAATGTTGGTAAATATAAAAACAAATACACCAAAATTATAACTTTCCAAGCACAAGCAATAAGTTATTTGAAAACATGAGAAAATATATGTGTCACATGAAAAAAGGCCAACCCCCCACCCCCCCAAAAAACAGAGGAATGACTTTAAGGATAAATGTGCAAAAGCATCACATACGTACCACAAGAATTAACTGAAGATCATAAAATCTTAGAATTGGAAAGACGTACCATGTGGTACGAGGATGGTGGGTTATGGCACAATGTCAGTCTTTCCCAAAAGATTGCATCAGCTTAATATCCTTCATCAAAATCTTGATGGAATTTCCTTGGAAAGAGTAAAAGAGATTTTTCTGGAAAGATAGCCAGGCAAAAATATCCAGGATTTTTACAAAAGCAGAGGAAGAGGACCACCAGGCATTGCTCCTGCTGGAGGCTAGAGACTTTAACAGTAGCTACGGCTTGTAACTAACCTTGTAAGCAACCCTTGTAACGAATCCCTGTAAACACTCTGCCCTGTCTGTCCTGAGCTGTCAACAGTTCCCTGCATCCAACAACCTCATGCAAAAAGGACCACAACTATCCGCTTTTGGCAGAAGCCAGATGGTTTTTAGTGCTTCTTCACAAAGTCGTACAACTAATGGCAGGTATTTTTACAGCACCATGCAATTTTTTGAGTACACACCTGCTTACCTGCTATGCTGTGAGCTACAAAAAGCCAAACCAGGTAGCAGTGATGCAAAATCAATGATGGACCAATGGACCAGAAAAGGGTGCCCTGGACTGAGCATGTGCTAGAGGAAACATCACTTATCATGGAATATGATATCCTTCAAAAATTGGTGCTGAACAGTTACCTATTTTGGAAAAAGAAAACAAAACAATCTCACATTATGCAAGCTACTAAAGTAAATTCCTGGATTAAGGAACTAAATGGAAAAAGTAAAAATTTTTATTTTATTTTTTTACGATACAGAAAAATACGTGAAAGTCCATAAGTTCTCATGTTGGAGAAGGGCTTTCTATATATGAAAGAAATCACAAGGGAAAAGTAATAGGAAGACTTTACTACCTGAAATGTCAAAAAATATCTTAACTAAATTAGAACATCTGAAATCGGTTAAAATTACAATGAAATGCCTATGCTTAATGTAGAAAGAGCTCATATTTTGTGAAGGGAGCTAAGACTATATCTCGAGCTGATGAAAAGTTCTTGTTCTGTAGTTTCCTAATTCTTGTTCAAAGACTTTATTCTAAGGAAAACTATCAGCAGTGAGGCCGAAGTTGAAAGGATCTTTCCAGAAGCAAACTTTGTCATAGCAAAAGTTGCAAAATAATCTAACCGGACGAAGAAATTCAATAGGAGAGGACGTTAACTAATCCTTGTCCATCTCTATGAAAAACACAGTGACATGGGGAGCTCTGAGGACAAAAGTTTAAAACTATATGTATATCTGGAAAAGAGAAAAATAATTGTCAGATTATGCATGGAACGTTCAAAGGTGGTGAAGAGAGACAGTGGGCTAGAGATTCTTAGTTTTGTTTTTTATTTTACTTATTTTTAAATTTCTGCAGTATTTTATTTTGTATTATAAAAGCAAACCATGTTTGTAATTAGAAAAGGAGAAAATAGTAAACTGAAAAGCTAGGTTTAAAATTACACATCAAACGGGCCTTCTCTGGTGGTCCAGTGGTTAAGACTCCGAGCTCCCAATGCAGGGGCCACGGGTTTGATCCCTGGTCAGGGAAATAAGATCCAGCCTGCCATGCAGTGCAGTCTAAAAATAAAATTCACGTCAGACATGATCCCATGATTATAATTTTTGCTTATCTCTCCATGCATAGACGTAAATATGTCGGAAAAAATCATGGTAGTGATCTGAGCGAACGTTTTATAGGCAATTCTCTATTTCCTTTTTAACCAATTTTTATACTTTTCAAAATCTAAACTATTTTATCTTATTTTTCTAATAGGAAAAAAATAAACAATGTGCTTTTATGTAAAGACAAATCCCAAAGGAGTCTGCCTCCAACCCTCTGCAAGCAGAATTCTTTGTGTTATTTTACTGCACATGAAATGGCACAAGCCATTTCACGTACTTCCGCCTCTGGTTTAAATTCTACAGGAACCATCCCGCTTCTGTTTGTAAGTGTCTCATTTAAATTTCCAGGTGGAGGTGGGTGCAGCGTGAAGAGGAAGACAGGGCCCCTTGTTTCCATCACATCCCGTAGCTGTGGTCGAAGGTCAGCTGTTCTCAGGAGACAGAGACAGGTCGTGGCCCGCGGAGCCTCCAAGGCCACTCCAGCTTAGAGGGGTGTAACCAGCAGAATGTCTGGAGCCGGCTTTTGGAAACTGTGACCCCAGGAGAAGCCTCTGGGTGGAGAACGGTAGCATGTTTCCCTGTCCCACGCTAGGGTTTCAGTGAGTGTTGCTGGCAGCATCCAGATCTGAAGGTGAGATGGACTTGACCATCACCGTGATGGGAAGTGCTTTGCTGGAAATTTTAACCCTGACGTTCGTGTTTGAAAACATACCTTGCTTCCTCTAACTGCTGCGAGTTCCCTTCCTCTCAGGAAGGCTGCCAGCAGGAAATGAGAGCGGCCTGTGGGCTTCTGTAAACAGCAGAGTCCAGAAAAATCAGGGACGTCAACCTGCCCAGCATTCATCTCTCAGCAGATAAACTCCCTTCCCTGCAGAACGAGTTTCCCCACCTCCTCACACCCTGGACTTTTTCCTGAATTTTCTTTTCACGTCATGCTAACTCATGCCTTACGTGCCTTTTTAAATCCTGCTGTGTGGCTGTCAAACCACAGATTCAGTGGGTGGTCATGGAATTGTGCCCTCAACACTGTAAGGAGAGTAGGCGTGGCATTGACACCACTCAAGACAGGATCTTTCAGCACCAGGTGTAGGAGCTTCCGATGCAGAACGAGCATCACCTCCGCTGCTGAACGCATGGTCCCTCCTTTGGCCCAAGTAGGCCAGGCGGCCAGACATCACCTGTGCTCCAGGAGGGGGTTCCTCCACACCCACAACTGACTGAGCCATGTCCAGAGGCCTGGCAGCCAAAGCAGGGCAGAATCTTTCCAAACGTTACCTTCCATTGGAAAAATCAGCTCTATTCTGTCTGCACCGTGGGGTTATTGGCAGCTGTCTCTCCAAACCTCAGCTGCCACATGGCTGGGTTCCCTAGCTTAGAAGTCTGGCTGAGGTTCTGTGCCTCTTGAACCCCATCGGGAAGGAGCTGTTCATTGGGGATTTGCTTGCTAGTGGACAAAACAGATGTTCTGTTTTGTCTTTTAGAGTGAGTTGGCTGACAATTCCAAGGTATGGATTTATATTTTAAGACCCACTTACGCGACTGTTGCATCTTCTTTTATAAATGACTTGAAGAGTGGTCAGAAGAGCTGTTTAGAACCCCAGGACCTGGCAAATAGAGGTCCAGCAGTCAATCTGGGGAGATAAAGGATTAAATAGCAAATTATTTAGGCAGAATATTAACCTCAATACACAAAGTGTTTTAAACACTTTCATCCTTCCTAAATCCTTTCTGCATGCCTGCAAAAGGGCTGGAAAGTATAAGCCGCTTTGCTTTCCATGGAAAATGCAGGCAAGTTAAAAGGGGGAGGAGAATAAACAATTGATGACTTTGGCACAGCCGACAGCAGTTCTCTCCTCCAAGGGTGGATTTATAGACTTCTCTCTGCATTAGGTTTAGGGGGGGGGGCAGTTGGGGGGTAAAATATCTCCAGGCCCAGGCCACACCCAAGACCAGTGAAGCCACAATCTGTTAACCTTTCAGGGGATCTGATCTCTCCACAAGATGAGTGTTTGGAGGATGGCACTGCAAGGTGGTGTCTGACCTGAGGCTGGGGGAAGGGTGGGGAGCTGGTGGGTGGAGAGGGGCAGGACTCCAGCCCAGCCCAGCACGGCGCAGAGCACCGGCACGTGAATGCCAGCTCTGTTCTGCACAGCCATCCTGTGCTCCAGCAACTCCAACACATTTGCAGACCACTCCAGGACCCCTCGTGACTGCTCATATCACTTCCGGGGGAAGGCTCTAGACTGCTCTGGTGTCAATGGACACACACGACCTTTGATCATCCATCCACCCCCACCCCCTAGAGATTTCCATGGGGGGCAAGGACTGTGTCTTTCATTTCCACATTCCTCTATATCCCCTGGATTAGATAAGTGTTAGGATACACTGAATATTTTTAAGACAGTGGGTGGATGAATTAATCAATCAATATAAATATTCACCTGGCTTTTAGCAATTCATTTCAATTCAGCAAATATTTATTAAGTGCCTCCTATGGACCAGGACCCCTAGAGTAAGCTCTGAGGCTATCATTCTAACCGAGAGAGGTCCTGCAAACGGATGGTGCCCCACAGTTTCCCAGAGGACCCCTCTATGGCTCGGCCCCTCATCTGTCCTGTAACAAGCCTGTTAATTTCCTATTATTTCTTCAGTTTTTCTCATGAACATTGGCTTTACCTCTGACTTGCTTCTCCAGTGAAGACTGTGGACATAGAAAAGCAAAGTGTAGTCAGGGTGGACCAGCTCCTGCCCGTGGGCACTGAAAGGGTGCTTATTTTAGCAAGTGTTTTACACGGGGGGGGGGGGTCCCTTCAGGAGCCTCTCCAACTGGCCTGTCTTTTGAGAGGGGAGTACTTACTCAGAGAGGAATAGAATTTAATATAAACGTTCCTCGCCCCCGAAAATGAACTGACACCAAAGGCGAAAATCTGGTCTCGGATTGTGTATAAAACTGCCTGTTCCAATATCGGAACTCACAGAATGGCCTTCCAATTAATTTGGAGTTTGCATGGAAAACATGTTCAAACTTTTGCCCTAAATCAGTCAGCCAGTAACTATTTCTGTGCCCTTCATATAGGCCTGGTACTATATACTTATGTTTTATTTCTCCAGAGTCAAAAAAAAAAAAAAGGTGAAATCTACAAATTGATGCCTGGGTTGGAACACCACGTGCAGAAGCTGCAGCTCCTTCACAGGGCAGCACGGCCGCCCCTTCTCCCTCTGCAGGATACAGGCCTTGTCTTTTCTTAACAGAACTTTGCCACAGTTCCACAGCTGCTTTCTTTGGCAATAGAGGGATGCTTATTTGAGGGAGAATTTCCAAAAGGACTTGATCCAGATTTGCTCTGTGGAACCGTATGAAAGTCCAAGATTTGCCTGACCACAGCTTTGAAGGAGTGTCTGTGCCGGAAGTCCTTGAATCTTGTTTATGACCTGACCTCCTTGACAGCAGAGATTTCCAACAAATTAAATGCCACCAACTCTGAGATGCAGGAAGGAGAGTCCGGTCAACAAAGGCTTGGGTTTATTCCCATCTTGTATCCCATAATGAGGAGAAAGTGACCTAATGTAAAACTTCTTTATGTTATCACAGATCTTAGAGCCTGTCTTCAAGCAGTAAATGCAGGAAATTCCAAGTTTGGGGTAAAAGCAGTGGGGAGTGTCCTGAAATGTGATGAAGTGGGAAGTAATAAACCGTTAACTTCTAAGAAAATCTACCAGTTGAAACTGTAATTAGGTCATTTCAAGAACAGTGATCTAACTTGAAGATTAGATGACCAGTATTGACATATTGACAACTTATATATACAACAAGTGTACAATTTATGAGTCATAATAGTTGTGATTTCTGCAAAGTTTACATGGAGAAACTCCAGGATGCTTGATGCTTGTCTGATCCAAGTGGAGGGCCCTTTGAACAAGGGTGTGGACCGTATAACAAGTGCTCACAAGTGTAGGCAATTCAAAGATAGCGAAAGTGCTTTTAATAATTTTGTCTTATAATAATTGTCTAGTAATAATTTTTATTTCCCTAACAATAGTCTAAGTCTATCTTAAAGTCTAGGCATAGTGTTTTTGAAATGCATGGTTTGTGTCAATGCTTATGGGCCATAATTAAAAATAATAAATGGTATTGTATCTTACTTTTATTTTAGTACTCTCTCTTATTTCCTGAAATGTAAGCTGTGCCTGTAGGGAAAAAAGTGAGTCAATTTTCTTGGCGAGACATCATTGTAACAGAACCACTGCAAGAAAAGAGGACTCCCAGGACAGTATTTGGTTAATTAGTTTAATACTAATCTAAATGATTCTATCTCTCTGCAAACTTCTTTATTCTAGCATCAAGAGTCCCTCTTCTGTATGTAGGAAATAGGCAGTACACAAGCAAAGACCTAATACTGGTAAAATGGATTTTGCCCCCTAAAACAGAACACATATTTTATATTTATGTAGTAGCTTTTAACTACTCAGTCAGATATAGCTTAAAAATACTAAAATACTCCCAATTTACAAAGAAAATAATTTTTTTCATTTGTCTGAGAAGAGCAAACAAAGCAATCTTTTCCTTAAACTCTTTAAAATTTCCCTAGTAATTTATATTTTTGAAAAACCATTTCCTTCTAGATTTTTAAAACAATATAAATATTTATGTGCTACCAAAATATGCTAAGCCTAAATATATATTATATTTATATTTCTTTTTATGGTTCTGAGTTCACTTTATGAGCAACGTAATTTGGGGAAGCTCATGCATACTATATGGAAAATACTTTTAAATTTTATCTTATTGTTATCTAATTAATAAATGGATTTTTCAGTGTAAACAGAAAAAAAAATGATACGAAATATCTAGGGTGAATGTAATTTTTGTAACCAAGCAACTCTGTGGCTTTGGCTCCCCATATGCCATGTTTTAAATTCTGCCCTTTCCCAAACCCCAAAGTCCTACCTTCAACTTCTGGCTTCAAACACACTCCAAGGAAACAAGACACTGGAAGTCTGAGAGTGCAAGTGAAAAAGCCAAAGCAAAGTTCTTCAGAACATTTAGTCATCTTGAAAACAATCAAACATGAGACACATTCATATATGTGGTTCTTTAGTAAAAGGATAAGTAGAAAGTGAAAGTAGAACAGTGATTCTGAATACTAACAGGTTTGATTAAAGTTTCAATCTCTTCGTGTTTGAGGATTTTTTCCTCCTAAGTCTCTAAAAGATGCCAGACTTTAAATCTATTCCTGTCCTGGTGATGCCCTACCCTGTAGTTTGGGAATGTGTGAGCGGGGAGAGAAACAGCTGTAGAAAGAGGTAGATACAAAATGCAATCCTTTTCTCTCAAAAAAGTGCAACAGTCACTCCTAAAACATTAGCCATGATAGTGTTTTGAAACAGTATTTTAAAACAGAAAGGGGCCTTTTGAGTTCAGGACTGTGTGTACATCCGGGGCTGCCTTGCCCGGTCTTCAGCTTTTCATGTATAAATAGACCAGCAGGTTCACCCGCAGGGCCTGGACCCTCTCCGGCCATGGCAAGGCAGCATCCAAGCATAGCCCGGGGACGTAGGTTACAGGAAAACAGAAAGCTGGCCTGTTGGAAGCCTGGTGGGGAAGCTCGGGGTACATCCATTCTTTTTTTTTCTTACATTTTCTACAGGTTCAGGTGGGTGAAGATACAAATCAATCTCTCATGTGCTTCAGGAGGGAGGTGTCAGAACCACAACAAAAAAGAGCCCCCTCCCCACACCTGCCTGGCATGAAGAAATAATTCCCAGGGAATTTCCTGTGTTTAATTTTGTTTTGTTTTGTCTCCCCCACCCCACGAATATACTAAGTGAGCTAATTGCTGCGTTATATTTCTTGAAACGATTTTCGTGTTTTATTAGTTTTTCTACTTCACATCACTAGTGATTTCACATCACTCCAGCACCTGAAATGTTACAGTTCGATAAAATAAGTAAATTAATAAAACCTAAAGTGCTTCCAAGCTGGGCAGACGCCTTTCGGTACGCTGTGCTTTTACTGCTCTTCCCAGCTGATATTTATAACTCGGCCATATGTGGTTATAAAGATTTATTATGAGCCTGTGGAATATGTTCTGTTAATGTGTACAGTAAAGGTCCAAGTTTTGACTCTGTGAGCCTTGGAGATTTCTAATAAGATGAAGCCATCTTGACCAGGGGCCAAGCCGTGCACCTTTGGAAGGAAGCCTCATATTGACGAGGGCTTAGCTGTGCGCCCCAGACTGTACATACCCTGTGTGTGTGTGTCGGTTTGCTGAAAACATTTGCAAAGGTCAGGTAGGTATTTTTCTTCTTTATCGCCATCCTCAGCTGAGAAGAGCTGAAGTCGGAGAATCTGTTGACCAAAAGTTGAAATGGAAATTTTTAAGATGACAAATAAAGGCCAGACTGCAAAGGCAGGGCAGAGCCAGCCAGGAGTACAGTGAATAGGGTGTCTGTCCACTGCCTGGCTGGCTGGGTCCAGCTGCTGGGCGTTTACTCCAGGCTCATCAGGAGAGAGAAAGTTGCAGGCACCAGCTGGTGTGGATCCACACCACCTCCCCTTCCACAGCCCAGCCCTCTCCTTTCACATATTTCCTTCATTTTGTGAAACTTCTCTTGTCCTTAATATATGTGTGTGTTTTTCAAGTGAATACCTGCCTTCTGGGGAAGAGAAATGTCTCAGAATAAAACAATAGTGTAAGACAGTAAGACAGTTTCAAAAGGTTTGCAGTACTTTTCTTGACCTTGACTGCATTAGAATCACCCGGGAAATCTTTAAAAATATTAAAATTTCCTCCAAGTGATGTTGGGACTTTTTTTTTTTTCTTCGAGGACCCCCAGGTAATTCTAATGTGCAGTTCAGGTCACAGACCTCTAGTCTAAGGTCTCTAGTCCTGACCCAAGAATTAGAGAATG
This sequence comes from Physeter macrocephalus, assembly GCF_002837175.3. NCBI lineage: Eukaryota > Metazoa > Chordata > Mammalia > Artiodactyla > Physeteridae > Physeter > Physeter macrocephalus. The sequence goes on along the minus strand of NC_041227.1, from coordinate 42,762,137 downwards.
GTGAAAAGGTGACCTTTCACAGAAGTTATGAAAATAAGTAACATTTGTCTACTCCCCAGAACTTGACAATATCTGAAGATAGCTTGAGATGCCTAATTAATTAATCCTAAAATTTCTCTATATGATGATTTAATATGTGATTCTTTCTATTATCATCAACAATTATCATCAGCAATTAATATAGAATTTCAGGCATTCAATACACTTAGACTGACACTAGAAAAATTCTAGGGACCTCTCTATGTGTAAGTTTTGACTGAACAACATTCTTCTCAGGTGGCTCTCCATCTTATTAAACAGGCAGAGAGCTCTGGATTGTAGATGGACCTATTCATGGTTGGACAACATGATCTTCTCCGGCAATTTCCTTTCCCAAACTTGCCTGAAATCCATGCACTCCCCACCCCCGCAACCTCCGTTTCCACTGCTGCCATCATTTACCGAGGCGACGGTGGTCTCCAAAGCAAATTACACAAGCGTCCTCCAAACCCTGTCTCCACGTGAGCTATGTCACCACCTCCCACTGGCCTCCACTTAAAGCGTTGCCATGTCTTTCCACAGCACTGAAAACCAAATCCAGACTCCGCACCAGGCCACAGGCACCATTGGATCCTCTCAAATGCACGGGCCCCGCTCTCTGATCTCACTCACCTTGGAACTATGGTTATTCCCATTCTATAGATTTATAAACTGGGGCTCAGAAAGGAAAAGTACTCACCCAAGCTCACCTAACTAATACGCATTGGAAACAAGTGTTTCGATGGCACATCTTCCAGGCTAACCCACTTCTCTATGCCCATCAGGAGAGGGTTTATGAATATGCTTCACAAAACTGGCTAGCATGTCGATTAATTTTACTTGGTGGTTGTGACACCTTGCCAGCTTATATTAAGAGTGTTGGCTGGGGCTTCCCTGGTGGCGCAGTGGTTGCGCGTCCGCCTGCCGATGCAGGGGAACCGGGTTCGCGCCCCGGTCTGGGAGGATCCCACATGCCGCGGAGCGGCTGGGCCCGTGAGCCATGGCCACTGAGCCTGCGCGTCCGGAGCCTGTGCTCCGCAACGGGAGAGGCCACAACAAAGGGAGACCCGCGTACCACAAAAAAAAAAAAAAAAAAAAAAAAGAGTGTTGGCTACTCCAAATCTTCCCCTGCACTTATACAATTGTATATTTTTAAACCAAACTAAAGGACTTTACATTTATTCCCTTTGAATAGTATCACGTTTATTTTAGTGAGTCTTTGCTCAAGTCTTTTAAATATCAGTGATTGTTTAGAGTGAAAAGGACGTGGATGTCAGAGCTACACAAGCCTGGGTTCAAACCACAGTCCACAGTTAAGGGAATTGTAACAGTGGGGAAGTTATTTAACCTTTCTGAACACTGGTTTCCTCCTTAGTAAAGTGAGAGTGCCTGTGTGTGGCTCTGTGTGAGGGCTGAGAAAAAGGTACCTGTAAAACACGTTGCCCTGCACTTTACATGCAGGGCTGGCCCAGATGTTGGCTTCCAGTCTCTTGTCCTGCACATCAGCCAGGTCTTACAGCTGTGTTATCTGAGCTGTCCACACAGTAGATTCTTGTTCTGTAGCTTTTGAGTCATCCATCAGGTAATCTGCTCCCAGAGGTAACAGGCTTTTAAGGAGAGCTGTCTCTTTCCCTAGACACTTCCCTTCATTCCAGGGATCAACTCACAGACACTTGTGATCAAAATGGCCTTGATTTGTAGGGAATATGAGTGAGCAACATTGCCTTACTGCAGCTAGGGCTTTTTTTTTTTTTTTTTTTTTTT
>NC_041227.1:42729857-42758906 GCF_002837175.3 Physeter macrocephalus | reverse complement strand
CGTCCGGAGCCTGTGCTCCGCAACGGGAGAGGCCACAGCGTGAAGGGCCCCCGTACCCCCAAAAAAAAAAAAAAAAAACCCCAAAATAAGGATGACTCTCACAAAAGTAATGCTGAATGAAGGGAATCAGATTCCAAAAGTATACATTGTATGCTTCCATTTATATCAAAGTCTACACAGGCAAGAGGAATCCACAGTGCTTTAGGTCAGAGCCCTGGTGGCTTGAGTCGGGGGGAGGGGTGCGACGGGGACCAGGAAGGAGACCAGAGAAGCTTCAGGTGTGCTGATGTCTCTGTCTCGAGCCAGGTGAGGTTACACAGGTGTGTTCATTTTGGGAGAAAGTCAAGCTGCACACTTATGATTTGTGCTTTTTTCAGCGTGAATGTTACACCTCAGCAAATGGGTAGAAGGAGAAAAAAAAAAAAGAACTAAGCAGTTGCAAACCAGTGCAAAACAATCCAAACTATGTCTACCAAGGTGGTCAAGTAAATCATTCAAAACAGTTGGTTTTTTTTGTTTGTTTGTTTTTTTGTTAGTTTTTTTTTTTTTTTTTTTTTTTTTTTGCGGTACGCGGGCGTCTCACTGTTGTGGCCTCTCCCGTTGCGGAGCACAGGCTCCAGACGCACAGGCCCAGCGGCCGTGGCTCAAGGGTGGTAATATTTACATCACAGGAAGTGGCAAAAGCTATGGGTTAGGAAACAACCATAATAAGAACTACAAACACTGTTAGTCAAGAGAGGTAGACTCTGGAGAATAAGTCTGGGGTAGGGAGGGGTTAGCTGAAGGCGACCAAGTTCTCATTTGTTGCTATGAATATATATATATATATATATATGGATAAGAAACATAATATACTATATATATATATAATGTATTAAAATATATAATGTATTATGTTTCTTACCCTTAAATTTATTTATTATATTATTTTATATGTTTATTCAGAATATATTTTTAAAACAAATATTTTAAAAATGATCCAAGACTTTTAAAAGTCATAAATAAATATTTGGCTTTTTTTTTTTTTTTTTTTTTTTGGTGGTGTTAATGGCATTACACTCTGTCTTAAGCCTCTTGGACATCTGAATAACTATTGGCACGAAACATGATAAAACAAATGTGTCCATCAATGTGAACAGGAAATTCAGAGCTGGGAGCAGTAGAAAATGCATTAGCTTGCCCTCCATGCCCAGAAGTGACCTCATGCACAAGACAGTCAGCTGCTATTGACCATGACTTTGAGAAACATGAAAATGTGTCTGGTGTGGCAGGGGTCCCTGTCAGACTGCCCAGTATTTCTAAACCATAACAGGATGTGACCACTCCCAAGGATACGGCCATAAACACCTGAATAATTTACCTGATTAATTCGTATTTATCCACTGTCACCCCGGCAACATCAGGATAGGTAAGCTTTGATGAAAGGGAAAAAGTCATCCTAGAAGGAAGACAATCAGTGAATCAAAGAAGCAAGGGGGAAAGTCTGGACTTATGAAACCAGCTGTGGAAGATAAGATGACACAGAAGAGGAGTCTGCAGGAGCACTGGACAGTGAGGGACAAGGGAGGAGAGAGTCAGAACAGGGATAAGGGTCTAGCCTGAGGCTAAGTTGGCTGAAGGACCCGTGGGAACTCTCACATATTGCTGGAGAGAGTGTGAATCAATGAAACCGCTTTGGAAACCTCCTTGATGGTATCTACATACACACAACTTCAGGACATAGCGATTCCACGCCTGGGTACATTTCTAGCAGAAATCTGTACAGATGTACACTAAAAGACATATACAAAATGCTCACAGCAGCACTATTTGTAATAGTCCTGCAGCAGTTTGCTAGGGCTGCAGAAACGAAGTACCATAGTCTGGGTCACTTAAACAATAGAAATGTGTCCTATTTCTGGAGGTCAGAAGTCCCAAGGGGTTGGCGGCGTTGATTTCTTCTGAGTCCCCTCTCCTTGGCCGTGTCCTCCCTGTGTCTTCACATGGTCGTCCCTGTGTGTGTGTCTGTGTCTTAATCTCCTCTTCTTATAAAGAGGTCAGTCATATTGGATTAGCTCCCACCCCAATGGTCTTATTTTACCTTAATTACCTCTTTTAAGACCCTATCTCAAAATACAGTCACATTTTGAGGTACTAGAGGTGAAGGCTTTAATATATGAATCGTGGGGGACACAGTTCAGCTCATAACAGATTTCAAACTGAAGCAACCCAAATATGCAGCAAGAGTAGATGAAGACCAGCATTCACGCAATAGGACACCATGTGAATGGATTACAATTATAAGCAACAATAAGGATGACTCGGGCTTCCCTGGTGGCGCAGTGGTTGAGAGTCCGCCTGCCGATGCGGGGGACCCGGGTTCATGCCCCGGTCCGGGAAGATCCCACATGCCGCGGAGCGGCTGGGCCCGTGAGCCTATGGGTTAGGAAACAACCATAATAAGAACTACAAACACTGTTAGTCAAGAGAGGTAGACTCTGGAGAATAAGTCTGGGGTAGGGAGGGGTTAGCTGAAGGCGACCAAGTTCTCATTTGTTGCTATGAATATATATATATATATATATATGGATAAGAAACATAATATACTATATATATATATAATGTATTAAAATATATAATGTATTATGTTTCTTACCCTTAAATTTATTTATTATATTATTTTATATGTTTATTCAGAATATATTTTTAAAACAAATATTTTAAAAATGATCCAAGACTTTTAAAAGTCATAAATAAATATTTGTGTGATGATGGTGAATTTGTGTGTGATGGTGAATATTTTAGGAGACCTTCTCCCACAGAGCCTGCATGACTAGGGGTGGAAGCTGACAAATCCATAGCCAACTATACAGTAGTGGGGGGGGTGGGGGAATGGGAGCCCTAGGGGAGGCATCTACACCAGGTATTGAGGAAGATAACAAGATCAGTGACAAATGAGTCCTGGGGATTGGGAGGGAGAGAGCATGTGCAAAAGCTCAGAGGCAAGAAAAAGATGATTGAGAGAACAGTGCATAGATCAGGGTGATTATGTTTAAAGTATGAGGGGTGAGATTGAGGAATTAGATTTTAGAGGCAGTCAAGGGCTCTGGACATTTTTCGGGCACTTAATGGTGCTAGATTGTTACTTAGAAAGGCTCTGTCAATTTATTTACACTCCTACCTGCCATGTGAGTGCCTTTCCCCCCCCCTTTTTCTTTTCTTTTCTTTTTTTTTTTTTCCTCTATTTACCACACTGAAATTGGAGCGCATTTTACAATTCCGGCTGACCAGGCAATAGTAATGATCTAATTGTCGTTTCCTGTACAAATTTCTCCAAATCTGTAGAATGAATTTCATCAACTTGGAGGAAAATATTGAAGACAATAGCAGAACATCCTTTTAAGAAATGCGGCATCCTCAAAGTTCTCAGTGGCATAGAGGATGACCCTGTGTGGGAAAACAAACCAACCAACCAACCCCGCAAGAGCATCAATTCCTCTGAGTTGAAAAGTGATCCAAAAGAGGCAAAACTAGAACATGAACAGGTTTTAGAAAAATGTGAACCCATTTATTTCATTTACGTTGTCTCTTTTTCATACACAAAAGGGTGATATATGATCAAATCTATGTGCGTAAGTCTTAAGAGGATCATTAATTATAAAATAAAATTCTGGAAGATAAATAATTGCATCAGATTTAATTGGTAAGATGTTTCCTTTGGTGGCACATAAGATTATAAAGCTTTTAATAATTGATGACATTTCATAGTCGATAACATAAGGTGCATGCATATTCTTATTTGTAAAAATGGAATTATATTTCTTACAACCTGCCTTTTTTGTTTTTTTGTTTTCTTTTTTTACACTGAACAGGTACTTTTTGAATTGAGTCAAATTAACAACAGGTGTTAAAACAACAGAAAAATGTTTCTGGCTAAATTCATTCACTAGTAGGCGCAGCCCTCCAGGACACTTCACATACTGATTCTCCACTTCTCTACTGAGAGTTACTGCAAACCTGTCTCAAATGGTGGCAGTCAGCAAATCAGGGGGAAATTGACGGAACGGATGCTGGGTCCAATCCCATTACCTGTTAGCCCCTAACGGGGGAGTACTGAAGATGACTATTCTGTCCCAGCTGAGTGCTTTCCACCTGTGAAATGATCCTAGGTCTTTGCTTTCCCTCTGCCTACTTCCCAGACTGAAGCCCCCAGTACCAGCCACTCTTACTGGCTTTGTAGTGGTCAGAGCTGCTCCCTTGGGAAGGGGCTGTGGACGTGAGGCGGTCTGTGAGCTTGCTGGAAGAATTCCCACAGGTGGGGTCTACTCCCAGGGAGTTCATTCTAAACCCCAAGTACCTTCATTGCCCAAGGCACCTTAGGAAAATAAATGATCCTGGGGTCGCTAGTCTTGGAATGTAATTTCCTTTCTGATATTTGTTTTTGAAAGGCAAAGGGTGGCAGGAAAGCAGAGTGGGTGTGAACATGCTTCGGCTTCAGTTCTGTCCCCCTTTCCGTTTTCATTCACTTGACGATGTAGCACTCAAGGCCATCCGCAGGGGCCTCAGTTTCCCCATTTGGAGCTGGGGCAAACTGCGTCGTTTGCTGGCTAAGCTTGAGGATCAAATGAGATCCTGTGTGTAAGACTTGTTTTCTGTGTAGACAGGAAGGAAACGTGGAGGCTGAGAAGAGTAAAGAATTATGCATGTTTAGAGACTGAAATGACCTGATCTGATCATCTAGCCCAAACCCCTTGTTCTGCAAACAAGAAAAGCGAAATTCGGATGCAGGCAGTTGCTCTCATGAGAGTGGAGGAAGAGTTGATGGCAAAGCTGGGTTGAACACAACCCACTGTCGTTTGGTCCACAGATTCCTCAATATACTTTGTAGAGATTTCCTCCAAGTCATGGAGCAAGCACAAATGACCTTTGGCTAGCTGAATTTTTTTTTTTTAACATCACAGCTTGAAGGAGTGTGGCTCAATGCCCATTTTGGCCAAAGACAATTAAAATAGAAACCTTCAGCTTTCTTCTTCTTTTAAATTAGAATTTTAAAGATAAAGCTTAGGTAAAGATGGGGATTCACATTTAAAAGACCAAAAGAAAGAAAACCAAGGAAGTAGAAGATAAACATTTTGTCTTTCACAGGGAAAGAATTCTGCATTCTATTTTACAGCCAACCATAACTCGCAAGATGAATGACACTTTCTGTTAGTGTCATGCTTTTCAAGTTACATAAAAACCTGGTTTTGCATGAGAGGCTCTGCTAAAGCGGTTATTGTCAGCATCTGGGCCTGATTCTGCAGCACATTGTGTCCTGAACTTTCCTGGCTTCCTCTGGAACTAAGGCTGGATGAACAGAGCACCCGAACTTGATAAGCAGCCTGGCTCTGAAATCAAACTCCCAGCATCCCTGATTGTGAGGCCTCTCCTCCCTGGACTCCACCCTGGACCACCACTTGCACATCATTCTGAGGTCAGACAAAGTGGCGAGGACAACATTCCCAAGGGTCCAGTCCTGTCTCTCCAAACCCCATAACTTCCACCATGTCTGAAAAACACTTCTCCTTCGCTTATTTTTTAAGTCAACTTATTTCTATTAGTTACATATCAACTTCTTCAGGTTCCTGATGATAACATCAGGACAAACACAGGTGCCTTATGTTAGTTAGCTATTTTCCTGATACAGTGAAATAAATGAGGAGGGAGATAAGAAATGTCTACCTGAGATGGAGTTGGAAGAAGGGTGGAGAAGCAGTTATGCTGCATCCCGATTGTGTCCTGGGGTCACAGGGATCTATACACGTGTTAACACTCATGGAAGTATATGCCCCCCAAAAGGTTTATCTCCCTATATGTTAATTTTAAAAGGAAAGCTATTAAATCTTCCTCATGTGCCAGAAAAATATAAGAAAAAACACTGTTTTTTCCCAAAAGTTGTTGCTGGGAGTTAAGGAAAGCTACCTGGCCTTATTTCATATCTGACTTAGAAGCATTAGTAACACAGAAACTGTAGATTAACAGTCAGCAGGTAGGGCTTCCCTGGTGGCGCGGTGGTTGAGAGTCTGCCTGCCGATGCAGGGGATGTGGGTTCGTGCCCCGGTCCGCGAAGATCCCACGTGCCGCGGAGCGGCTGGGCCCGTGAGCCATGGCCGCCGAGCCTGCGCGTCCGGAGCCTGTGCTCCGCAACAGGAGAGGCCCTAGCGGTGAGAGGCCCGCGTACCGCCAAAAAAAAAAAAAAAAAAAAAAAAAAAGTGACAGGATTGAGCACCAAGCAAGGACCTTCCTCCATAAAATGGGAAACTGGGATTTGTTTTCTTTTGGCTACAAAACCAGAGTCCCATGTTTGGTGGGCTCACGAATACACAGAAGGCTGCATTAAGGAGAATGAAGGAGAGAGAATTGTTGATGCAGGAGAGGCCCAGGTGACCCCATCTGATGGCTGCATTTGCTGGAGCAAAGCTGTGTCTCTGCTGTTCCCTAGTTTACAGGTGCCCAGGGAGGCTCTGGGCCACGCTCCCTGACAAGACATCTACCTGCACCTTCAGCAGATGCCATGCACTTGCTCTACCTGTGGAGGTGGGGAGCTTGCTGTCACCAAGGTGTCTCTGTCTTGAGGCTTTTTCTGGGCCACACAGCAAACCAGAGACAATGAGAGACTGGCCGTATGTGGATAAGGACCACTGTTAAGTGTGTCTTACACCAGCCCCTGCAGCTGCCCGAGGGACTGAACCGCGCTGCCCCTGCACTTGACAGCAGACCTTGCCTCCACCAGGGACTCCTGGGGTCACTTCCTGACTAAATTCCTTGCACTTGACTCCTGGCTTCAGGCTGTGCTTCTGGGGGAACCCAGCCCAAAGTACAGCTGTGCACATTTACACACACAAACGCACGCATGCCCACATGCATGCTCTCATGTCTGTGCACCATTCTTCTGGCCCTCGCCACAGGAAGGGCTTTGCGAGTGCTGTGATCACCCCTCAAAATCCTGTCGGTCTGGGACGTGGCCTCTTTTCTCCCTGCCTAAATGGAAGAGTACAGATGACAAGTGCGAACACAGACTTTTGTGGTTACAAAGAGACTAAATGCTGGTGTCTGTAAACGGTGTATGCATGGGTCTGGTTTTCCTCTCCACACACCTGAACTTTTGCTTTAAATGTAATGTTCACCAGCTTTGAATCCAGAATCTTTGCGTCTTGCAGACTCTGTTCACAGCCTCTGAAATAGCTGATGGGGACCACTTCTCGTTCCAAGATCTGGTGAAGTTGGGGGCTGGGATTAAAAAACCCCAGATGAGGGCTTCCCGGGTGGCACAGTGGTTGAGAGTCCGCCTGCCGATGCAGGGGACACGGGTTCGTGCCCCGGTCTGGGAGGATCCCGCGTGCCGCGGAGCGGCTGGGCCCGTGAGCCATGGCCGCTGAGCCTGCGCATCCGGAGCCTGTGCTGCGCAATGGGAGAGGCCACAACAGTGAGAGGCCCGCGTACCGCAAAAAAAAAAACAAAAAAAAACAAAACCCAGATGGAAGGGAGCAAAGGGGGATCAGCAGGTTTCTTTAGTGCTGTAGAGACTTCCTTTTCCCCTCTGTGCCTGCGCCGGGGTGAGATCCCGTGAAAGAAGAATGCAGGTTTCAGACCATATTCCCAGATTGGCTCCCCTTTGAACTGTAATAGCAGAATGGCAGTTCTCCATCAGATACAGTACCAGGAAACACTGGCCCTACCACCCTGCTGCACTTACCTGCTGCAGCTTGCACTGGCTTTTCCCTCTCTGAAACCGCTGAGCATCTACTGAGGGTTTACTAAGTGCCAGGCAGTGGGATAAAGTCCTCTGGGTGGTGTGGCTGGGGGATGATCAAATAATCCTCCCAAGAGCCCTCTGGGGGCTCAGCCAGGATGATCACACTATGAAAGAGAATGCTGAGGCTTAAACAGATGAAGTCACTCAGCCAAAGCCAACAGGAAGTCCCTGGTGGAGACAAAATTTGAACCCAAGTCTTTCTGAATCTGGAGGTTCCAACTCAAGCCATAAAACCTGCTGTCCCTTGCATGGCAACCCCAATCTGCTGTCGGGTCTGACTTAGCCGTGGGGGTCACACATTCTCTAAAGGGCATCACGTGCTCAGAAATGGGCACCTGTTTGCTATGGGGTGTGTGAAGCTGCAGCTACAGACTAGGCTTGTTTTCTGGAAAAGTCACATTTCCTTGAGAATTAAGGTGTCATCTGTGCAGAGGCCGCTGATTCTGGGACTCAAGACTGGTTCTCATCTCCCTGGCAGGCAGTTCAGCCTCTGCTTTCCACTCAGCTGAGCCCTTCTTACCACCATGTTTCTCCCCTCAGCCCCACTCTGGTTTCACGAAGCACCCACGTGGTCCCAAAGCTAGAAACCCATGACCATCTGTGGGTGATTCGGGATATGCACCATGGCGACCCTTGCAGTGAGCCAGTCTCCTGTGGTACCCAGGATGCAGCTGCATCTTCCCCTGTCCTTCCATCCGCGCACTCGGGGACACCCACCTCCTCGCGGGCTCGCTGCTGGCCGTGGCCGACTTTGGCACTTTGAAGTGGGCATGATCCCTGACACGAGGAGATAGGTGTGAAACAAAAGATGACATTTGTGGGAAAAAAAAAAAAAAAAAGATGACATTTGTGAATACATAACTCACGTTGTGAGTAGAGGCATGAAGGAAAAAGTTGTATCAAGAGACTAAAACTCAGAAATGGGTTTGGTTTGGCAAACTAGTAAGGATTCTTGGAGGAAGTGACATTGAACAAGACCCCAAGGCTTGGCTGGGGACACGGACCACAACGGAATGCCTGTGGTTCTCAGCCCCTGGCTGCACACTGCAGTCACCGTGGAGTGACTTTTAAAACATATTTCTCTCCAGGATGCACCCAAGACCCATTACATTGGAGACACTGCCGGGGACTTAGGCATCCGCATTTTTTTTTTTTTTGCGGTACGCGGGCCTCTCACTGTTGTGGGCTCTCCCGTTGCGGAGCACAGGCTCCGGACGCGCAGGCGCAGCGGCCATGGCTCACGGGCCCAGCCGCTCCGCGGCATGTGGGATCCTCCCAGACCGGGGCATGAACCCGCGTCCCCTGCATCGGCAGGCGGACTCTCAACCACTGCGCCGCCAGGGAAGGCAGGCATCCGCATTTTTAAGCTACCCAGCTGCTGCGATGTTCAGCCAAGTTGGGGAAGCCGTGGGCTAGAGCAGAGGAGGGCAAAGGAGCCTGAGGCTGGCAAGGCCAGCGTGCCCCGGGGTGAGCAGGGGGTGGGCACGTGGGTAGGGGGAGTCCACTGGGCACAGTCAGGAGTACTTTCCAGTATCCAGCCCTGAGATGAGGGTAGGACAGAGCCAGGTCCACCACGTGGGGAAGCCGTTAGGAGGTGACGTCAACCTAGGAGCCGGAGCGGACAGGGGAGGAATTGAAGGATGGGTCAGTCAGGACCCCCGCTAGACCCTCAGCAGGAGTCGTAGGCGCGACTTGCGTTCTGTGGGCTAATTGATTTAGCGTCATGTCATCCAGGATGAAACCCAGGGCCCTCGGCAGGAAACTCACCTGAGTAGCAATAAACAGCCCTGCTCTGTGGGCCGGCCGGGCCTCGGGAGCAGGGCTGCCTGTAATGACCTCCAACGTGGGAAGAAAAAGAACTTTCACATCCTGACTCTAAAATTCTCTCCTTGCCCCATGAGTCAGTACATAAACTTTCATTCAGACATTGGCGGGACTGTCAGCAGCTCGTATGTCACGAGCGGAGCCCACGGAGGTTCCCTGTACCCTCCAGCAGCTGCCTCCCCCTCCTTCCCCGGAGGCCGGAACCTCCTTGAATCATGGGAACCTTGAAGGCCAGGGCCTTCTCGGCTGTGGGAAGAGAACCTGCCCCACAGACCTCTGTCTCTGGACCCTGGTCAGTGGCTGAGCCGTCGGGGCCAAGCCTGTAGCCCCCTCCACCTCTGGGCACGTGTGACACAGGTGTCTGTGTGCACCTAATGATGTGTGTAATCTTGGCCACTACTGCCCCAGGGCTGGATCTCGCAGGGTCCCTGCTGACAGACAAAAGTGCAGGCAGGGAACGTAACCACCACTCCTCCTGGGGCAATAGCCTCTCCTAACCTAGTTGTCCTCGTAAATTACCTACAGATTTCTCCTCACAAGGGCTTGAAGCAGAACCCCTCGGGGTTGGCAAACGCCCCTGCGAAGAGCAGAGTCTGTGATCTGTGGGCAGAGCCGAGCTGCAGAGCCCGAGACCTTTTCCCTCTCTCCCTTGCCTCTTTTAGGTGTGGTGCTACCTGGTGGGGACATTCAAATGACAGCTGACACCCATGATATTAAGATAAAACTCAGCACAGCTGTTCAAGAAGTAAACTCACCACTGCACCCAGTCTTATCTTTGTCAGCTAAAACCAGGCCTGGCCTGTCCTGACTGTCAGTGGGTGATGGGATGGGATGCATGAATTGCAGCTGGAAATACACACTCTATGTCCCCATTGGAAAAATTGCCCAACCCAATCACCCTAAAAAGGGTCTAAATATAAGATGATCTCGCTATTGTAAAATGAAGCTGAAAAAAACCAGAAGCATTTTTAAGGTTCTGAGAAGTCTCATTATATTCGAAACAGCCTGTGTTTGGTACTATATGGTTTATGAGCCTGAAAATGAAATTACAGGACATAAAATAGAAAAAAAAACTAATCAATATCATATAACCAGGAAGCTTGGAAATTTAAGGGACTTCTCATGTGCTCCACTCAAGGCCCCTGAAGCCACAATAGGGCACATGCAGAGGAAGCTGGAGTTCGTATTAGGCCCACGTTACCTCGCCCAAGGGAAACACTTCTTCTAGGAGCCTGATGGCCCAGATGTGGACCAACTCCTGCCCCTTCTTCTCATCTGTATTCTTATCCTTTTTAATGGCAGGTAGACTCCGTGGGAGATGGTCAATTCTTTTATCATTTGGATGTGGCAATGCATCTTGATCTTGTTTAAACGCGAGTAGTAAATTATTAAGAGAGATTATTTCCTGAAGACATAGTGAGGAGAAAAGTCTCCTTTTCCTTCATCGTAAAAGATAACTTGAACCTCTGCAGGCCTGTCCCTCTCCGCCCACTCCGCCAAAGGCTCAGGACAACTTTTAAAATTGGGGCTTTGGTGAAGACCTGGCAGCAAGGACCAATTATCACAGTTCTTAGATGTGTGACCTTGGAAGAGTCACTCCTTAAACCTCACTTTTCTCAACTGATAATACAGATAGGTCTCTACTCAGATATTACGCCTTCGGAGACCCCTGACCCAGCCACCTGATCAATGATGACCCTAGGCCCACATTTTAAAAAATCTCCTTAATCTGCTTTGTTTTTAATCACTGACAGTACACTGTATTTCTGTTTGTTGATTTGTTAGCAACAGAAGATAAATCCCAGGCATACTCCATTCCCGTCTCTGGAACAAGGCCTGGATTCGACCAAGAGCCAGTTTAATGGATGAATAATAATAGTTATTATGATGATTATTACAGGTTAACTGATAGCCATATTTAGAGGAAGGAAAGAATGTAGGATAAATGCAGGGAATGGCAGCTTGAAGAGGAATGAAGGCTCGCAATGGAGAAGTATAAGTTTGGCCAGAGAGTTAGGAGGTAAGTCAGCAGGGCCAAGGGTGGGGAGACTGAGGCAGGACAGTGGTCACTGGCAGAGTCAGGAGACCACTGAGTTGAGTCCTAGTCCATCCTTCCGGTGTCTGTTTGTGAAATAATAGAAAAATCTGCATTCTGGTCTCTGCCCCTGGTTCTGGCACAGAGCTCCTAAAACCCTTGTAATTTCCTAAGTGATAAGGGCTCCCTAAGAGCTTCTTTTGTTTTATATTTGGCCTTTGACCTGGTTCTTGACACAGAGCTCCTAAATCCCTTGGAATTTCCTGGGTGATAGGAGTGCCTTTTGTTTTAATGAGGCATCTCTTGGTGGGCTCCCAGAGAGCTTTAAGATGGGGGCCGGTTGCCAGAAAGACCAAGCCATGATTCGAAGCTTTCTGTACCATCCGTCATCCCTTGGGAAGAGAAGGGCTGGAAATGGAGTTAATAATTGATCATACCTACGTGATGAAGCCTCTAAAAAAATCCCAAAAGTCCGAGGTTTGGAGAACGTATGGGTTGGTGAACACATCCACGTGCCAGGAAGGTGGTCCACTCCAGCTCCATGGAGACAGAAGCCCCTGCTCTCCAGAATCTTCCAGAACTCACCCTATGTACCTCATCATCTGGCTGTTCATCCGTATTCTTTATTACATCCTTTATAATAAACGGATAAACTTAGGTAAATATTTCCCTGAGTTCTGTGAACCCTTCTAGCAAATTATTGAACCTGAAGAGGGGAACATGGGAACCCCAATTTGTAGCCTGTTGGTGAGAAACACAGGTAACAACCTGGATTGTGATTGGCGTCTGAAATGGGGGGGGGTCAATCTTGTAGGCCCAAGCCCTGACTTAACCTGTGGGGTATGCACTGACTTTGGCTGATATCAGAATTGAACTGCATTGTAGTACAGCTGTTGATGTGACAGAATCGCTTGGTGTGGGAAGCCCGCACACCTGGTGGTGGGAGTGTCCTGTGTGAACTTGTAAGGAAAACACACGTGCTTTTCCCCAGACTCTATGCAACATCTATGTGTACTGGCCGAGTGCCCTTTACGTGTAGCATGGAGGTCCGTGGGGAACCCAGAATTGTCGACTTAAAAATTATTCACAACCTAAAAGTTGAGAGTTATGTTTTATTCGGCGGGAATTTTTAGGACTTCAAGCCCAGGAGGCAGCATCTCAAGTAACCCTGAGAGAACTGCTCTGAGGAGGTGAGAGGGGAGACAGGATATATAGGAGTTTTGCAACAAAGGGCAGGTAGTCTGAGATCACTGCTAATTCCAGAAAACCAGATATCTCAAGTTAAGGAATTTAGCGCTGCAAGAGTCTGGGCTCACTGAAATCATTCCTTTGATATGCAGCTCAGCTATCTGGGTATCCTGTGTTTTCACATCCTGAGTTTCCTCAGAGCTCACAATAGGGAGTGATGAGTCTGATGGCTGCTGGATGGCAGGTATTCTTTTCCTTCCTGAGTTCCCTCAGGGCTCACCAGCTTACCACCGGCTGGTGGCTGCAATCCTTGATGACTGTGACATCATTTGTTTAGTGATACGGCAGGCAATATTCCATTTAACGGTATGAACGAATTCATCGATCGTCATCTAGATGGGGAGTGGAGTGGCCACAGTTTCCAGCATCTACGGCTTCCTGCTCAGAGCAACTTCCTGAAGGTCTCCTCTGATTTGTTCCATCATGGGCACCTGCAACCTGGCAGTCAGGGGAGCCAACACCCCCAGGAGCAGCAGGGTCAGCCCTCGGGGCCGATGCACTTCACTGGTCAGGGCCCCAGGCTCCCTGTCCTCCAGTGGATGACTCCCAGTTGGCCTCCGTGGTTCCTCAGAGGTTCCTGGGTGAGACCAGGCTCCAGGCACCCAGGCAGTAACTCCCACTGACACCTTGTCAGGTGTTCTCCCTGTTCTGCTTCGTCTCGTCACTCCCTCATCCACCCACTGGCATCCCCTCCACGTGGACCCCTGCCCCCACGTCCTTGTCTCAGGACCCTGCTTTTAGGGAGACCTAAATCAACAGTGTACACAGTAGTTGATACCCTAGAATACTTGGTGTTAAATCAAGAGCATAGAATTACTCTTGCCCTGAATAAGAATTTAACAGATCTGGGGAAGATGCGATTACTCTGGGCTATGGTCATCCCTGGAGGAAAGTTCTTTCATGGCAGCACAGTGAAGGGTGGGTAGGGTTTTCCTGGTAGAAGGTGGTGGAGGAGGACGAGGGGGTGGGGAAATGTCAAGAAGGAGAAAGGATGAGGAAAAGTGGACTTGGAAAACAGAAACTTGACACTGTGATGAGGAGGAAGGTTGATGGGTAAAAATGTAGAAGAAAATCCTGGAAATATTGGTGAGGTCGGATGGTAAAGGATCTCAGAGCTTAGCTAAGACTTAGGAACTTGAACCTGTTGGCAATTAGGAGCCATGAAGAATTTTTGAACAGTGGTTTGACGTGATAACAGAAGAGATTTAGAGTTTGGCCGAGAAGGAAGGAGCCCAGCAGGCGAGAGAATGAAGAGCTGATTATAAGGGCCTGCACTAGGCGGCCTTTCTGGGAACAGAGGAGGGATGCAGGTGGGGGAATGTGGAGGGACTACAGAGCACCATCTGGATCCCCAGTTAGGGAAGGTCCTTGGCTCCTGCTGTGGGGAGAGCTGTGGGTGGACACCTTCCAATTCTCGGTGGCTTCCGGGGCTCAGAGACCTCCCCTTGCCCAAGGGCACCTCCTTTTCCAGTGGCCCATGTGCAGTGAGTGGTCAGTCTGGGAGGATAAAAGACTGGCCATCTCATCCCATCCTGGATCAACTCAGAAGGTCCATCCTAACTCACGGGCTACCGACCCCCTTGGCTGAGGCTGGCACTGGGTGTGCATCACCGCTCACCTCTCCCTCCGCCCCCTCCTTCTTCCTTACCCTGCTTCACAGGTGCTAATCCCAAGGGTATTTCCTAATCAGATCCACCTGTGTGCTAATCTCCACCTCAAAATCTGCCCTCTGGGACCCCAATCTGCAACAGAATGCAAACCAGTGGGGGGGGGGCGGCGCTGATGGAGCTGGTGAGGTCAGAAGAAAGGATGGCAGGCAGAATCTGGTAGCCAGTGGTTCCATTAGCCAAACTCAGGGGTTGAGCATAGGGAGTTGATTTTGAGGGATTTGATGTGTTTGGTCTCAGACTCTCAAAGACCTAAAGAACCTGTGAGATTCGCTGTTCCCTGAGGCAGGGATGCGCGGTTTCACCCACTTCTTCCAATAACCCCACCCCCATGGCCACAGATTGGGCCAGTCCTGGTTCCCAAGCCCTGGCCTGGTGTCTGGGCCATTCAGAATCCCTCAGTAGGATGTCCTAACTGGAGAGAAAGACCATCGTCTCCTCTGGGCCTGAAACTGCTGGTAGAAGCCCCAGACTTGCAGGGGCTAAGAGTGTTAAGAGGAAAGATGAAGAGCACACAGAGAGATCTTAGGGCAGGCCAGGTGCTCACAGGCCCTGGTGTGTCCACCTGGCTCTCAGGCCATCCTCATCCTCGTCTCTAAGGTGACCCAAGGATCCCACCCTCTTGTGTACAAACCCTGTATGATCCCCTGCCCCAAGTGTGAGTGAGATGGTGAATGCCACAGGGTCTCGATCCTGTGATTGGGTTACATTACACGCACAGGTGGTGGGATAATCACGCCTGTGATTATCCTACTTTAGATAAGACTCCATCTTAGCCGATGCTGATGAGTCGTGTTAGCCTTGAAGATACAAACTGCCCTGCTGCGGAGGACACCCCAGGGTGGCCTCAAGTTCCTGAAAATGGTCCTGGCGTACGGCCATCAAGAAAACGTGGACCTCAATCCCACAACCACGTGGAACTTGACTTTGCCAACAACTCGAATAAGCCTGGAAGTGGGCTCAGACCTGAGACCACGGCCCCGGCTGGCCCTTGACTTCAGCCTGGTGGGGCCCTGAGCAAAGGCCACGGCAAAACTGTGCCTGGACTTGCTGACCCACGGAGACTGTGAATGAATCGAAGTATGTCTCCCTAAGCCACTAAATTTGTGGTACTCTGTTACACAGCAACAGAAAGCTAATATCCTGTCCCTCCCAGATTTATAACTGGGAAGTCCCATTTTCTCTCTGAAATTTATACAAGTTAATTGTCTTACTTTTTCAACTGTGGAAGTCTGGGAGATGAACTGATCATAGGAATATAGAAAAATAAGCAACCTAACAAAGAAGGGAGTTTTAAACTCTGGGAAAACAAAATATTTGAGGTGCAGTATATTATTGTTCAAAAAGTCTGGAAGACCTCCCCTTCTGGAGGAGGCTAATCAAATACTTCGTATAAGACAGCCTTGATATCTAAACAATCTGGACCAAAACAAACAAAAATCATCTTGTGATTTCCAGCCATGAAACCATGTGTATCGCACTAACTGAGTGCAGATGAGGGAATAAGTTCATTCAGTTGTCATTTATTGAACATGGATGGTGACAGACACAGCACTAGGGGTGGGGGGCCTTGGTGGGCCTGCTGAGTTTCCATCCTTCTCAGTTTATGGATTGAGCCCCTGCTGTCACTCTATTAACTGCCCTGTGTTAAAAAGAAACAGAACCCTGGATTTATAGAATGTTTGAACTGGAAGAGAATTCAGAAGTTAGAGCGTTTAGCCTTCATAGTCCACTAATAAGGAAAAGAGAGTCAGAGCGTGAAATGGAAGAGCTGGACTTGAACTCGGGTCTCCAGGCGGGGCCCTGGACCAACATTCTCCCTCACAGAGAACAGAGCCTCTAGGGAGGCGGAAGGCAGGTGTGTCTCAGAGAGCTCATGCCTTGTGTTCTGACAGCTGTTTTATAGAGTCCTTTTATAGAGCTATGTTTTATTATACTAATTTTTCATTTGATTCAAAACCCCAGTACAAAAGATGAGAAGAGAGTCATAAGGTATCTTGAGAAAAAAATATCAGGAGGAAAAGTATGGCAATGGTAAAATTCTTTCTAGTGCTGTAAGATCCCAAGGGGAAGGGAAGTGGGGTGGGAGGTAGGGGCTTTTTCTGCCCCATCCCCTCCCTTTTGGACCTTGTTTTTGGAAGGAAGAAACAAGCTTTTGGATCATCTTTACGGTGGCTCTCTACCATGACCATGCACCAGAACCTCTTGTGGACTTATTTAAAAACACAATTATTATTTGATGAGTCAGGGGAGAGTCTTGGTAATAATCTTTGAAAAATGTTCCTTACAACAATACCACAGCTCTTGGCAAGGGATCTGGCACAAGTCTGATCAGCTGCCGGTTTTCAGGAAATGCAGAGGAAAGCATTGAATGTGCCACGAGGGGGCAGCCTGAAAAAGCTTGGAAACTACGTCTTTGATGGATAAATTGAAATAAAAAGAAAAGGATGGGGAAGGGACTTATACATTAGAAGAGACTTAAACTACATTTCAAGTTTGAAATAATGTAAGGAAGGAATTACTATCAAAGTCAGATGATGTGGACGTTCGGAGGGAGATGCAGGCTGAGCCTGGAACGGGACGTGGAGGATGAGATTCTGCTTCTTCTCCTGAGTACCAGTTACAAGACCACTAATCATCATAATCACCATCATCACCATCATCCACTTTCATAAGGCAGATTCCAACTCTGGTAATAGCGGAGATCTCAAGGTGGAGTAGCCATGCTCGCATGTTTTCTCCCAATGTCCATATTGTCCTGTCGGCTGCAGAATCTTCACCAGCTCTCCATGACGTTCCACGTTGAGACCAACTCCCTCCTTGATGTCTGTAGACCTGCCTCACATCTGCCCATGCCGTGTTCTGGTCCAACTCCATCATCCAACCCCATTTCTTAACCCTCTCCAGCCAGACCCTTTCCTGGAAGTCGTGCTGGTCACTTTGAGCTTCCTGTCTTCTTTCTTTTCCAGCTTTGTGGACAAGGATACACAAACGCCTTGAGATCCCACAAGAGCAGGGGTCACGACTCCTTTCTTTGCTGACCTTCTCTGGCAAACAAAGGTACTTTGATTGAGGAGAAGACTCCTTGGTAACCAGCGTAGCTCGGACTCTGTCCTGCACTTTCCACCATTGCTTTGTTCACTTAGCATCTCTCGGTCTTACACTCAAGTCCACTGAGAGGAGGGCTGCAGCCTCCTGGTCCAGGACATGGAGCTGGGGACACACCTTAGATTGACTGCCTCAGTCCAGGGAGGCTGATTCTCTGGGAAAATCAGGAACACTGGGTTTTCTCCTCGAATCTTCCCTCCACCAAGCATTAAGGGCCTCCAGAGAGACCTGCACACAGACACTTCCTTTCCTATCCCTGTTCAACAAATAACATTCTGAACCTTCGGAAGAGGAGGTGTGAAGAGCAGAATACCTCATGGTGGAAGCCCCCCAGACTGGATAAACAGGACGAGGTGGAATGAAAACAAAGCAGGTGAGGACAATGCTGAGGACGCGGCCTCTGGCTGGAGAGAAGCGTGTGGCAGTGACACGGCCGAGCAGAGCACGCGGCCCACACACACGTGTGCCTGAGGCAGGCTTCAGTGCAGCAGATTCCTGTCCTTGTGAGGGGAGGGCTTGGCCCGGACGACAAGGAGCGGACGGTTGCTGAGTTCCTGCTCAGGACCAGACACTGCCTGGGATTCCCGTCATCCCATTCTATGCTGATAAACACCCTTTTCATTCATCGTCATTATCCCTGGATACCGAGGGATGCCGGGCTCAGAAAGGTTACATTCACTTTGCCCCCATGTCTTCCAGACAATATAAAGGTTGGAACTGACGTTTGACTTTGGTTTCCAAAGTCTGCACTCCTACCTGGCTGGGGCCTCTCCAATTGTTTCAGGTGTATGTACTCCTTTCACGCTGTGTGGGTCCCTTGGAAATTCTGATAGGTCAAACCTACAATAGCTAAATATAGACATGCACATCACATCAGACACAGTCCCATCTTACACAGATGCCATTTAGCAAGTGTTAAATGATTTTTGAAAATTTACATGAGAAAAAAAGAACAGTGTGAAGTGAGAAAAAATCGATTCGATTTTCATGTGACTCAGGAAAAAAGGTCACCGCTAAAACTGAAGGATGACACAGCCCCATGTCCAGCTTGGGGACTGAAGTTCTTAGAAAGAGGAGGTAGAGGATCCAAGCACCCCTGCTGCCCCCTCACCGTCCCCCCGCACCCCGTCACCGATCAGCGATCAGCTCTCCCCAGCCATGCTACAAATGCCCACCAGAGAAGCAAGACGGTGATTTTGGTTTTAGATTTTATCATTTCCTTTTTACATAAGTCACCCAAACCTCTTGTTAGAAATTTGGAAAATACAGGTAAACAAACAAACAAACAAAAAATTGCAAATGAATTCACTGTAAAAATTCTCCACTAATACCCCAGCACAGTAAGCTTTTGGATCTGTAATCCTTCAGATGATTTTCCATGTGTTTTCATTCCGTGGATCTTTGCTTTCGCACTCCTGCCTTTCTGTGCCAATTAATACACAGCTGCTTTAGTGTTTCTCAAAGATGGGCCCCCACCAGGTGTGCAATGAATTACCAGAGGTGCAGATTCCTGGGCTTTTTCGTTCTACTAAATCAAAATCTCGCAGAGTATGGAAGTCAAGAATCTTTCTTTAACAAACTTCTGGAGCAATTGTTGTCTGCACTTCATGTAGACAGCCATCACCTTTGTCATGCCTGGGGTACTCCAACATGCATACTACACCAGAGTCTGAGTTACTTAGTCAGTGCCCTGCTCGTGGACACTTAGGCGAGCTCTGATTTTTCTCCATGATGCCATGTATATCAACGCACATGTGACTTCACACATTGTGTTCTTTAGACAAATTCCTGGAAGTAGGGTTGACCCCTGCAGCTCCTGCACCTGCCCTGCACAGAGATGGTCCCAGCTGACCACTCTCTCAGGTCCTCTGGGTTGCTGCCCGTGGATGAATCTCCACCAGGAGGCGTGGGAAGGGGCCACGTGGAGAAGGAGAGCCACCCCCACTGGGAGCCTCCAGGGCAGCTGACACTGCAGTCGGGGCTCAGGCACATGGATGTCACACACCCCGCCTTCCGTTCCTCTGCTCAGCGACACCGTGAAAACTCCTGCCTGAATGGCCAGCTGCACTGGGTGCTGGGGCCACGGTCCCCGACCGGACTCAGTCCCAGCCTCAGGTTCCTTGCACTCCAGCTGGAGAGACAAAATTGGAGACCAGGGAAATAGAGAAGCCAGGACCTCCTGGAGACCACGGGGAAGTCACCAGAAAGATGACGTTTTCTCTGTTATCTAAAAGGGAAATTTCTAGAGCTACCTTAGAAACCCATCACTACCTCACCCCCCTGACATAATTCCTATTAGGTTCTGGACTCTGAAGATTAATATTAAAAAGGTACATGTGTGTGTATGTACACAGTAAGATCATGCATCACAGGCTTTTCATTAAACTGGTTCACCCATTCAACAATATGGCATGGGTATCTTCTCGTGTCCATACATTTATTTATGACCTCTTTGTAGAACCTTCCCTGGCTGTGGGGTGGTCTACATTACGTGTGGTCCCAGAGGTTTTGAAGCTACCATCCACATCCTTGTTTCAGGTCAGTATTGTGTTATGGGTTTTATGGCCAGGCTCTGCTCCCACCCTGTCAGATACCCCACCCCTTCAACACAGGTCCCCTTTTCAATACCCCCCCCCTTATCAGCACCTATGTGTGTCTTAATGAAAATCTAGCAACTTAATAGATTGTTGAATTACTGAATATATTGTTTTAGACGCAAACCTGGAATGAAAATACCAGGAAAGTTCAAGTTACCAATAGCCTTACTAGTGCTGTTGGTGAAGACACTAAAGCCACAGAAACGCTTTCCTGAAGAATGTTCTAGACTTCGGAAGTTGGTCAAGTGGGAGCCATCTCTCGGGGAGTTGGCTACTGCTGACCTCTAATGGCAGCTCCAGGTAATACACCAAAAGACCTTGGAAACCTGGGAACTAGTTGTGTTATTTGTGGTTGATCCAACTGTAGTTGTGAAACCCCGGGGTCTCTGAAAATGTGCTAAATTTTCTCATGATTAGAGGGGGCTTAACAGAGAGGCATGGCACAGAACCAGGGAGTCATGCTTCAAGTTGCACCGCTGAGTTTTGGCTGGAGCCAGTGCTGACCATTTTCATAGATCCATAATGTTGTCCGTAGCATAGAGATACACAGCAGTGACAATTCATGTGAGCTCATGCTCTAGATATATATCAGGGGTCATGTTCATCCTATGGCTTTAATGCCCCCACTGTTTTCTAGGTATTCGCAGCTGCAGTCCAGAAGTGCCTGTGATCACTCACTCCTGCCTACTTTTCATTCTAGAGGGAAGGCCTGGAGGAGAGCTTTAGCTCCTAGTAAACTCCAAACTGACATCTGAAGTCAGGCATCCTGGCTGCCCTTTTCCAGGTTCAAAAGCCTAAGAAACCCTCATTCTGATCAGGTAGAGGCCATCCACTAGAAAGGAAGCTGGCAACAAGGAGCTTACGGGTGCCAAATGGCTGCAAAGTCGCTACAGAGCTCCAGCCTAGCTGCAAAGTACTCCACTGACTATTTTTGTAGGAAAAAAGTGAGTCCAGAAAACAACCAAATGTTCGTCCTTGGGTTGTGTTTATTTTGCATCAAGGATTATGTGGGCCATTTGTGGGGCTTGGACCCTCACACTTGTCTAGAGATCTGGGGCCAGCGGAGGTGGGCAAAGCTTGGAACTGCGTGGTCCTCAGTGGAAGGAGGGGGCGCACAGAGGAATCAAGGAAAGACGGGGAAACAAGACAAGGCCATCCTGAAATGCAGCCAAGAAAAACTGCATAGGTGGGAAAAGCAAGCCAACGACGGTACATTTTCATAAAATGTGACATTTTAGTGATGTGAGAATTCATTACGTTTTCTGCTCCAAAACTTCAGGGTGAGACCGCCTGAATTAGTGTTCTGAGTTTCTACATTTTTTAATCATCGCAGAGGGGGAGCTGGAGGGATTTCACTTCTTCAGCTGTAAGTGTCCCATTTGGCCTCCAGAAGATGCCATTTAATAAGCTCCGCTTTCTGTGGCAGGGTGAGGCGCTGAGGCTGACACTATCTCTTTCTCCCACTTCAATAAGCTCACTTAACCCCTCGGCATCTTTTCCTCCTCTTGGAGAAGGAGGGCCTGGCTGTGATGTAGCCAAATAATTAAAGCTGATGTTTGAAAATGAACAAGACAACCCCTTCACAGTCTATGACTGCCATTTTTTCTAATATTTTAAAATGACCTGTATGTGTGCTGGCATATATGTTCACTGCAGAAAATTTAGGGAATACATAAAAATACGAAGGAATAATTGAACCACTGTGAGTTCTACTACACAGCAAGGGTAACATCTAATATTTTGATGTGTATTCTTAGAGCTCTTTTAAAAAATTATTTATATTTATTTCCATATCTCTGTTTCTTTATCCATATCTATACCTGCAGAGTTGGGAGTCAAATCATCTGTAGTGTTTTGTAAAATTGGTTTATTTGGGTTAAAAATGGTAGAAGTACTTACTATATATTCTTATGAAATATGACTTGAAGGTATGTACAATATTCCATCATGAATCTACCACAATTTGCCTATCATTTAAGTTATCTTTATTGTTTTATTACTGGAAATAATGCTGTAATGGACATCCAGTGAGGTTTTCTTTGTTTACTTGTATGCTTTACAATTGACTAATCATTCTGATTACTGAGTAAGCAAAGATTAAATGGGCTTCCTGGTCCTCAGTCAAGGGATGGAGGTGTTTGGGTTCAAAGATGATGAGCAACTTTCCTAAGGTTCTTAGAACAAGCCTACAAGTGTTTACAAAAAATCATTTCAAAAGTGGTGAATAAGATAAGCCATGGGGAAGTGGGCAAGGCCCCTGTGTCTGCTCCCAGACAAAGTCCTGTGTCTCTGCTGGTCCTGAAGCTGAGAGGATCGGGGTCACCTGAAGTTGTGAGGAAGGCCTGGGTGAAAGGGAGGAGCCCACCTTAAGGTCGGGGGCCTTTCCACAATTCAGACATCCTTCCAGCATGAAAGGAGGGTGCTGTTAGTTTTTTATTTGACAAATAAGGGTTCTGAAGACCACTGGCAAAGAAAGGGTTCCAGAAGCAGAGCAGAGATTGGGTCTAGTGTGTAGGATGTTAATGGAGCACCCTGGGGGTTAGTGCCTTTGGGAGGAGGGGGAGGAGTAGAGGAGGGGGAGCAGGGCTGGAGGGGGGCCAGTCCCCTCTGTGGGGGTCTGGGGCTCCACCCTGCTGGGACTTCCACGTGGAACAAGCCTCAGAGTTGTCCCACCCAAACACTGAGGGGTAAGGGACTTTCCACCAACACCTGCCAGTCATCTCTGGGGAGCTCCTCTGAGGAGGTGTTCATGCCCCCAAATTGCTGGCCTGCCACATGGAAGCCCACTCCAGCAAAGACAAGCAAATGCTCCTGGTTAGAATCACCTGGCATGCAAGTGGTAAGGGCCGCATGCATGTGGCGGGGTGGTACAGAAATCTGAGGCTGCGCTTGGCTCTCCTGATCCCTCCTCTATGCCTTTCAGCCATTTCATCAACCCCTGAGTCTGGAAGATTCTATGCTTGTAGAGCAGATTATCTGTCAAGTTGTCTCCACATCCATGGCCAACAGCCTAGTTCAGGCCACGGTCACTCACCCATAGCTTTAATCCAACAGACTCTCAACTCAACTCTCAACTCTCCCTCTGCCTCCGTCTCCAGTTACTCTCTGGATCGCAGCTCAAAGCAAATCTGATTGTCTCACTTGCATGTAATTTTCTATGGCTCCCCATTTCCTTTAGAATAAGTTTCGTACTCTCAGCAAAGTTTACAGGCATTTTAATCATCTGCCCCCAGGTACCATTTCTGGTCTCACTTCTTGCCATCACACTCCTGGTGATCTTTGGTCATACTAAACTTCCTCCAGTTCAGCAGGCCTGCAGAGATGTGTTTCCTTCTCCTTAGAATACTGTTCACCTGTCCCTATGAATTCTTTGCTCAGCTAACTCATTCTTCAGGTCTTAGCTTGGGCATCCCTCCTCTAGGAAGCCTACCAGTCCCTCCAAATCTAGGTTAAGTGGCTTCTTCTCGGGGCTCCAGTAACGTCTTGTATTTCCCCATCCAAGCCTCTCTCTCACTCCACTGCAGTTTCCAGTTTGCTTGACTGCGTCCCCTTCTAGGCTCAAAGCTCTGAGAAAACAGAGACCAGGGCTCTCTTTTCAGGGTTACATCTCCGGTATCTACACCAGGGTGAGCTCTTACAATATGGAATCCATGAACGCATGAACTCTTGAATGAATTACTGTCAACATGTAATAAATCATGAATTATTAACCTCCTAATAAAATTTAATTTCATAGTGTTTATTACTGTTTATTCTATTTATTCTGTTTATTACTTGGGATGAGATACTCTTTATCATGGGTAAAGGCCTGTGCAGTTAGTGATAGTCTGATTCGGATCACTTTGACAAAATAGTGTCACAGTTACGCCACAATTTGGCACCTTCCAAATCCTCGTTGATTAAGACAATTTCAGACTTGTCTATGTATTTCAAGTTTTTTCTCAACTTGGGAAAAATAAGAAGTGAGTACATGCACATACATGCCTGCCACTCAAAACCACGACATTATAGTGGGCAGGACATATTGGAAGAGGCGGAGCATTTTTATTTCTTCATTTTATGACCTGTGATAATTAGCCATGTGCTTTTTATTGTCAGTAAATATTGTCAATAAGTATTTTCTGAATTGAAACCCAGATTTGGGTCTCTGTAACACATGATTTATTTCATTAAAAATATGTATATCTATATATTATATGGCATAGTGAGAAAAACACAAACTTCAGATTTAGATGGATTGGGGTTCAATCCTACTGTTTACTAGCTAGAAATATTGGCAAATTTCTTAACTTCCATGGGCTTCAGTTTCATATTCTGCAATATGGAAATAATAGCACCTACTTTGTAGGTTGTTGTAAAAGTAATTGGTAAGATGTGTGGACTGGATTTCACAGTACATCGTGTGTAATTATTATCATTGTTAATATTGATAACTTGATAGTTAAGATATTCTGACTGAGAGGACACAACTGCATTTTCCCTCATTGAAACTGCAGGGATTTGGAAGTTCAACCCACTCTGGTCTTCCCTGGTAGGGTTGAGAACACCCACAGGGATAATCCAGAGTAGAATGGATAGAGATGCTAAGCACTGGTGATCCTAGGAGCTATGGAGCAAAAATGATCAGCCATGGGGTCTCCACACAATCCTCCAGCTCCTGAGGAGGGGGAACATTGCTCCGTTTCTGGGTAGCCCTGGTCCCTGTACCTTCTGGATACTGGCTCAGTGTTTCATTCCTCACTTGGTTGGACTGAATGGGAAATAATATTGTCCCCCATATAATCAAACTGTCATTCTTTGGCCATTGATTCAAGCACAGACCTGCCTGTACTCACCTCCAGTTTCCCTGATAATGGGTTGACCCAAGGGCTCCTTTCATGATGCCTGAAATTCTTCAAGTTAAGCAACATTTGGAGTTGAAGACATCAAAGCCTGTGAGATAATTTTAACTGGAGAATGACGGTGAACATTTAAATAGATAACGTTCTGTCAGAAAATAAGTCCAAACCCTTGGCCAATTACATCGTTGAAAAAAAAAAAAGAATCAGTAGCAGTTAACAGTTAAACTCACCCTCAAAAGTAATTTTCTGTTCTATTTCTGATAGTAATCTTGTACAGAATTTCCATAGCAGTGGGGGACAGGGGTAAAGTTAATTGTGTTTTTCTTGAAGCAGCTCTGAGAATGAGGTCCCAGATTTATGGACTGCCATCTCATCTTCTATGTGGAGTATAAAGCCAGAAATAAATATCTAGGGACTTCCCTGGTGGTCCAGTGGTTAAGACTCTGCGCTCCCAATGCAGGGGGCCCAGGTTCCATCCCTGGTCAGGGAACTAGATCCTACATGCCGCAACAAAGATCCCGCACACAGCAACGAAGATCTCGTGTGCCACAACTAAGACCTGGCACTGCCAAATAAATAAACAAATAAATATTTTTTTAAAAATTAATGTTCTATTAAAAAAATAAATGGTGTATAGGATCTGGTCTTTAAAAAAAAGAAATAAATATCTGTACACATTCACACCTGGGTCAGAGGATTCACTTTTCCTTTGATTTGAACAACTAGAAATTATTCATCAGGATTTAATCAAAATACTATATAGTTGACTTAATTCAATTACTACAAACTGAGCAAAGTGACATAATTGCTTGATAGCCTTAATACATGCCTGAAAATATATATTGTGTTCAGAAATAATTACTCAATTTTACTGTATGTTGGGGTTTGCTTGCTTTTCAAACACTACATGTATGATATGGAGCTTAATTATCTGCTTAATATGTACCAGGTTCTGATATCCATGTAATTTTTTACCATATGATTTCATATTTTATGATTTCCATTTCTTGTCATCCAAAATTTGTAATTCTTATTTCTCCTTACCCCAAATTATAATTTTCTACTGACTTGTAGCATTCACTCTACTCTATATGTATGAACAAAATTATGTCTTTTTTTCTCAATGATGAAAAGAACTTTTACTCTTTTTCACAACAATAACATACCTACATGGCAAAACTGAGTTTTCTGTATATATGTACAATCCTTTTAAATTTGTGAGTTAACAAAAAATTTTGTCTTAGAAAATTGTGCTTTCTCATGTCATTTGAAGTAATGACCCCAGTACATTGCTTTGGGGCAGTGAATAAACATTGGTATGAAAAATAATTAACTCCAATACATGCGGTGGTGGTGAGAGGCAAAACCTAAACTCTTCCATCTCTGTGCTGAATGTGGGGCTCCACGGTGCAACAACAAAATGCAAGAATCACAGGCAGGTTTTGTTTGTTTGTTCTGGGACTTTCACAGCCGTAGTGTGCCTTTACTCCAAGTGGGGACCGTAAAGAGAGTCAAACTCCAAATCCCAGATCTTCAACCACGTGGTTACAGGGAGAGCAGCCTGTTTATCAAATGACACCCTTCCCCTTTCTAGCCACACTGATTGGACCAGGCAGAAGCACGTGACCCAAGCTGGGCCAATGAGCATCTTCTGTTGGAAACCAGCAAAAATCCGGAGGAGGAGAGCACAGTCTTGAACTGGCTGCGTCTTGACTGTAGGTCTGTGTAGTCCAGAAGTTACCAGGAACTGCTTTGCTCATTGGGAAATGGGAAATCAAAGGCTGATCTGCAACAGAAAGAAGAGTGGGCAGCCCCGCAGAGGAAAGCGTGGCCGAGAGACACACAGAGAATGTCATGGGCTCCTGTGGAAGCTCCAGACTGTGGTTTATTACAGTCCAGAGACCCAGAGCACCTGTGTCCACAGGTTCCAGGAGCTCCTGTCTCCTGATAATCAGTCCCTCCTCCTTTTATTCCTACAGCCCCCAACTGGATCTTCTGCTGTTTGTAACCCAAAGAGCCTTGACTACAAATCACGATATTAATATTTTTTTGGAATCCAAAGAGATGAAAAGAGGGTGTAAGGTCTAATAATTATTCACAGTTGGCCTGGGATTTGAGGGTTAGAGGTTGTGAAAGTAATAAAATCAAGGGATGTTTTCCCTTGAAGCGTTTCAGCTCCAGTCCAGTCACACTGACATTCATTCTGTGTCATCTCCCTGTGGGTGTGCGTCACTCGAAAGATGAGACCATCACACAAATATTTTTGGGATAAACTATCCGAAGTTGCCTTCAGTTTCAACAATTCTTTTTCTCCATCTCATGGGAAGGGTAATTGTGCAACCCTTATCTCAGCCCTCACAGCAATTCCAGGATATAGGTACCTTTTCCCTTATTTTGCAGATAAAGGAAAAGTGATTTGGAGGATTAATTTGCCTCAGATCACACAGTTAGTCGAGGGCAAAGAAAAGGCTTGCACTCAGTTCTGTTTTTTAAGCAGGGCACTTTCCTCTGTGACACATTGCCCCGTTTCTGTCTATTTACTGGACAAGAATATCAGTCTCATTCTGTTTAAAGATTATCAAAGTGTTTAATGAGTAATTTTATCATTTTGGAGAGAATGTGTTGAGGAAGACTTTATTCAGTTGGTTTTTACTCATATTTTTGTTGCATAGTTGCCAGAAGACATAGAAGCAAAGTATTTTGGCTTAATGTTTTTTTTTCAAGAATCCATAACTGGTGGCCCCCAAAAGAACTTTGCATTGAGGTATGGTTTTTCAGTACATTTGGAAATATGCACATCCAAATACAGAAGTGAGACCTCTGCTTATGTCAACCAAAATAATTAGGTAACACTACTTAATATTAGCTATCATTTCTTCAATATTTTCACTGTCACATTGGGCTAAATGTTAATGTGGATTATCCCATTCAATCCTTAAAGCAATTGTATCAGTTAGTCTAGGTAACCTTTCCAAGGTTACACAGAGCATCCAAAAATACAGACCATTGCCACTTTTCGAGTTTGAATATTGTGCTTTTCCAGACAAAGGAAACGGGAAAAGCATCTCCAGGAAACCTGTTCTGCACCTGCCCAGGACCCGACCATGGACAACTTCACAGAGGTTGGATGCCAAGCAGCCCTTGGTATGAAGATGCTGTTAGCCCTGCCCTGTGTGAAGAAGTAGGGGACTGAGCTGCACTCTTATAGATGAACACGGCCCAGGGAGAAGTGGGGGCCTGGGTCATGGAATCACAGACTCATTAAAGAGTGAACAGAAACATTACAAGCAAGGAGCTCATCAGAGAATCCTGGATTTTGGTCCTAGAGGCAAAGGTAGCAAAGGGCTTCATAAAAAAATAAAAAGGCCTTGGAGGCAGCCATCTAAAACCCCCCAAAAATCAAAAACAAAAAACCAGCTTTTTTTTTTGTTTTAGTACAAAGGTAAATGTTCACTTGGGGAATGTGACCTTCAAACTTTATTTCTGCTGCTTTCACTCCAACATAAAGTGGGCTTCTGTCACACAATACAGCTGCCCCTTGTGCAAGCCAGAAACCAGGGCAACGCTGAAGCTGGCAGCCTTGCAAGGGCCATCAGGCTGTCTCCCCAGGAAGGTAAACAACATCTCACTAATAAAATAACTGACTAATGAAACAAAGAGCAAAGTATTTGGAAGCAATTTAGTCTAAAACAAATCAAAGTCCTGATGTATATAAATGCTATCATCATGGTTAACTTAATAGGGAACTCTTATGTAAAGAATGTATTTTTTATTTCTTACAAAATTCTCAAATTGCTGTGTATGTGAGTGCTTCTAAAGAATGGTAGTCATACGGTATTTGTCTTCTCTTTCTGACTTACTTCACTCTGTATGACAGACTCTAGGTCCATCCACCTCACTACAAATAACTCAATTTTGTTTCTTTTTATGGCTGAGTAATATTCCATTGTATATA
>NC_041227.1:42702962-42728689 GCF_002837175.3 Physeter macrocephalus | reverse complement strand
ACCACCTAGAGGGGTGGGATAGGGAGGGTGGGAGGGAGACGCAAGAGGGAGGAGCTATGGAGATATATGTATATGTATAGCTGATTCACTTTGTTATAAAGCAGAAACTAACATACCATTGTAAAGCAATTATACTCCAATAAAGATGTTAAAAAAAAATAAAATAAAGAACGGTAGGCTGAGTTGTTTTGATTGTGGAGCTGGTTGACATTTGGACTGTTTATCGGTGTCTCTGTCTCCCTGTCAATGCACAGCCGGGCTAAACAGTAAAACAAACTTCAGTGGTGGAAGGGACTTTTACCCCAGGTTGATATTTAAATCCACCTGACCATGAGTTTTTGGAGGTATCGTATATGATGCAATGTGACCATTTTGTTCTTGGAATCAGGAGGCATGGTGCATGCCAGCCCACTCAGCCTGCATGATGATAGCATCATCTGTGTTTTATTTGGTTTATATGAAATGCTTCCTCCTTGCCCCATCTTCATCTGAGCTTCCGGCAGGATGGTGACAGTTCCGCTGTCTTAGCCACGTGGAAAGGCAGATGGCCTCTATGGGAAGACTTTCTCTCATTCTCTCTTCCTCCTTTCCTACTGCTGGTGACCACCCTGCTTGAACAGTGTTTTGGCTACTTTCCCCTTGATGAATTTCCCAAACCCTGTCAGTGGCCGGCAGTTAAATGTCCTGCCGCCGGCTTACAGAAAATGCAATGAGGATTGCCTTTTTTTTTCCTCCAAACTTGCGTGTTTATCCTTCTTCACCTTGATTCCTGGAAGAGTCAGACATCTGACACTCAGGTCAAGCGTGAAGGAAATGGTTGTCCCAGCTGAAAGTAGGCTCGATCTCCATTTGCTTTTTAATGCTCTCACTCAAGATCAATGTCTAATATTTTCTTTGTGTGATGCAGTGACTCTCAATAAAAACAAAAAGAGGTGTTTGACCTGAACTTTAAGAGGTCCAGGCAGCAGCAGTGTTCAGTGGAGAGAATATTACTCCATTTGCGTGTGTCTGATGAAAGAAATGATTCGACTTGAACATCCAAGCACAGCTGAGGTGGAAGAAGGAGGGCTATTCCCCCAGCAGAACAACACGCTAGCAGGCACTTAACTCCAGATTCTCTCTTGCTTGTATTCCCTTCTCTCAAGAAGGATGCTTGAAATTATTTAATGGAGAAAGGTAGTACTTCGAATTCCAGGAAAATCAAAATGTTACAGCTTTGAGGTTTTTATTTTTTTAGTCTCACTGTATCTAGTTAATAAAAGCAGCTTTTTTTTCTTTAAACTAACGAGCAAACTTGCCTCATTTTTAAGAAAGCAAGTTCAAACATTTGGTACAGATGAACGCTGGTCAAGCATTTAAACAAATCATTTCGGTGTCTGATGGTTATATAATAAAGGCGTTTGATTCAAAACCATGTGTCAAATTGGTCAGCAAATACCTGCTTCCACTAAATAACCAAAATACACAAATTGAAATAAAGTGAGATTCTTTTTCCAAAGTTAATGAAAGGTTCCTGTTTGTGAATTGTAGGCTTTGAAGTGCAAACCTTCCCAACAGCACCAGGAATTTACCGGTGATTTATGACTATTTGGACAAGTGGCGACCAGAGCGTTACTCTATGGAAAGCTGACATTCCCTACCTGTCAAGGCAGCTTTCCTACAACCCAGACTCTAACTCCCCTGCCCACGGGTCCTGCTAGCCTGGGCCCCTGCTGGGGTCCGAATGGGCCTTTTGGCTTGGCCTGGCCTCCTCTCTCCTTCGGGGCCCTCGCCTTTTCCCTCTCCACCGGCCCCAAGTCCACACGCTCCCCTTCTCGTCCCTCCTGTCCGCTCGCCCCAGTCAAAGCCCGCTTCCCCTCTGCGCCGTCTCTGCTGCTCCTTTCTTTGTGACACTTATCTGATCCAGTGAACTAATCTAAGGCCAGTCTGCCTGCATGAGTAGGGGGTGATTATTGGGTCCGAGAGGCTCTTTCAGACCCTTCCAGAATTTCCCCAGATGGACAGTGGCCTGTTCTGCGTAAACAAATTGTGGCTGAGGTTCTATCCGCATCTTTAAGCCCACACCGTCCATCCTGGGAGAGGATCAGGCCCTGGGATGGTCCAGACTGGCAGAGCCTGTGGGAGAACAAAGGGCCTCACTGGGACAGGTGGGTTCTGGAAAAAGAGCATCCCGCATCCGCAGGTGCTGGGGCATCCACAGTCCTTTCTGGGTGGCATCCGGGGCAGAGACTCAGCCTGGAGGCGAGGCTGGGTTTTGACTCGACCTGAGTTGGAGTGACTGAACAGCCCTCCCAACCCCTCGTGTCCTACTGCAGTGTGGTCATTAAAAAACACAATCCAATACATTCATCAAAGCTAATGTGTGGGGCTTCCCTGGTGGCGCAGTGGTTGAGAGTCCACCTGCCGATGCAGGGGACACGGGTTCGTGCCCCGGTCCGGGAGGATCCCACATGCCGTGGAGCGGCTGGGCCCGTGAGCCATGGCCGCTGGGCCTGCGCGTCCGGAGCCTGTGCTCCGCAACGGGAGAGGCCACAACAGTGAGAGGCCCGCGTACCAAAAAAAAAAAAAAAAAAAAAAAAAAGCTAATGTGTGTTACTGAGTTGTTTTCTTTTTTTATTTTGATAACTTGCTTGGAAGCCACATGATTTTCATGACCATTAATATAAACTAGTACTAACAAGACGTAGAATGATTCCCTTTATCTTAATGTTCATTTTCCTATTTTTTTAGTCTCTGGTTTTCTCTATCCCCATATGATCTTTCATTTCAGTCCGCTGGCATTTCTGGTACATTCCTGCACATCTCCTTTAGTGGCGCAACATCCGGATGTAAAGAAAGCCCAAGACACGAGCTGTCATCAAGGGCTTCATGGTCTAGCTGGAGATAAAAGAATAAGCATAAAAGGAATAATGAGCGAGGTCACTGTGGAAGACAGAGGCACTGGAGAGAGCTGAAGAGCTGACCCCCCTGGTCAGGGGCTTAGGACCTGGTTTTGTCACTTACTAACTGTATGGCCTTGACACAAGGGGCAGCTTCTGGAGCCTCTGAGCTTTGGTCCACATGTCTGAAAAGTGAAGATAATGTGGTATCTGCCTCGTAGGTTTCAGTGAGCATTGAATGTGAGGACGGGGCCGTGCTTGGTGCTCTGTAAAACACATGACACGTGTCCACAGTCACTGGCGTGTCCTGGGGTCATGAAGAAAAGCCTGGCTCCCGGGAAAGTTATTACGTGGTGGATAGTGGGTAGACCAGGTGGGATCAGGATGGAAAGGAATGTCCCTTTCCAGAAAAAGAGAAGAATGAATAACACATCTTTATCTGCCTTTGTGTTCCAAAGTTATGTCTTATTTTCTAGGTCTAATGGAAACTTCTCACTCACTGAAGGGGAAAAAAAAATGAGCATATTCTTATTTTAGGTGGAATATTTAAGATCAGAGACACCAGGCACAGCTTTGCTGCATACAAAAAGCGTAAAAGAGACAGAGGGACAGAAAAATGTTGTTTGTTTAATGTGCATGGAGG
The DNA here is from genome assembly GCF_002837175.3 of Physeter macrocephalus. Classification (NCBI taxonomy): domain Eukaryota; kingdom Metazoa; phylum Chordata; class Mammalia; order Artiodactyla; family Physeteridae; genus Physeter; species Physeter macrocephalus. Next base: position 42,725,167 of record NC_041227.1, on the reverse strand, counting down.
ATGAAGGAAAAAATGATCTTCAGAGCCCTGTCGCTTGGCTGCAATTCATTTCCAAATAAAACTCTCCCCAGTACCATCCTGGCCCTGACTCCTCTGCCTGCCAGCCCTCACTCATGCTTCCTCAGAACCACCAGCATCTTTCCCAAGGCAGCGCTGAAGGAAAACTGCACCCTTGTATTTCTAGATAATTTCCAAGTAAAAACACAGGACCCCTTAGAACTGAACTCTGGGTGAGGAATACAAGCTCAGATACATTCTGGAAAAATCAAGCTTGTCAAGATTTATGAATGTGTTAATTTTGATCATAACCCCGTCCACAGAATGAGATCAGGACATCTGAATCTGAAATTTATGTTTCCTTGATGCCAACTATCTGGAAAGAAAAAAGGGATGCTTTTTCATTAATATTAGACAAGTTGAAAAATTGTCAGGGATTCCTTGAGATGTTGGTGAAGAAACAGTAGAGCAGACACGTGGTCCTACGTGGACATTTGGGCGAGACAGAATGCATCTGTACCACTGCACTAGACTCTGCTCTTTCCCAAATGTTGTATCTGGCTTCCCTTTGAGTGCAAAAGATGAATTCTTTCAAAACTCTCACTACTGTCCAAGTGAGACGTGCAAATGCCTCAAAATCACCACTTACTCAGCTGTTTCCACACAAGGTATCTGGAAGGCTGGCCAGAATTTTTTCCTCTTTATGCATCTATGCTCTCACTTTTATTGCCATTTCTGTGCATTATGCGAAGAGATAGAAAGAAGGGTGGAGATGTTGGACAGGGGGTGCCTCGTGATACCCTGGTGTTTCCACAGACACCCAAACCCAGCTTGATGGAAGGATGGAAGTTAACTCTGGGCTGACATATTCGTCATCAGAGCTCCCAACATCAGGAGCATTTTCATGCATAATTTTTCTCCTGAGATTTTGTTATTCTTCATTAGGACCAAGAGCACTCAGGGATGCCGCTGGAACGTCTGCTGTGGCTATAATCCACAACTTCTCTGCAGAAAGATCTGCGGCTACCCTTGTAAAGGGACATGTTAAATTTAAGCAGCCTGGGAAAGTGGAAATATCAGGTTGGCAGTTAGAATAGAATTCTGGAAAGATTCACATAGCTGGTAATTAAAGCCATGAGCACTGATGAGTCACCTTGAAAGAGAAACAGAAAGAGAGAAGGCGGCCCAGGACTGAATGGCAAGCGTCTCCAACATTCAGAGTTCAAGAAGGTGATTTATTCAGGTATGAAATACAACAATTTAAAAATCTCTAAAATGTCAGCTATTGCACCAGGTCTCTAATGGGTCAGTGGAATAAGAACTGGAGAGAGACTCCAAGGAGTCTGGCATCAGATACAGAGTGTGGGGGGTGGGGATGTGGGTGGAGTTGGGGGGAAATGTGAATGTGGAATGTTCACTGCCCCTCCGTAGGTTCTGAGCTTGCTATAGTCTGCTGCCCAGGATAGAGTCTACGCAATTCATGCCTTGTCACCTCTGGAACGCAAATTGAGAGCCTCAAGCCATGTTTCACTTCCAAAAGCAGCACTCATTTCTAATCATCTTTACAACCTCCACAGAAAAGACATTCTGAGGCTTTGGAGGTCAACAGGGAGATGTTTGTATTCCAGAAATTCTAGCAGGTACCTCTTAGCCTGAGTCAGTACCTTACCAAGAGCGCAAACCACCGTTTCTTTATTACGCAATTTCACATTCTGTGACTGTGTGTGCCTATTAAATGTCAGATGCCTCTGAGTCACAGTGGCTTTTTAGAACCATGTACAAAAAAAAAGTTTGCACAGATTGGCTGAAAAACTACTGCTAATATCCACACTTTATGGTGTCCCAAAGATATTTTTGCCTTCATTTATCACAATTTGAGCCCCATCTCTCCTAAGAAATTAGTCCCTCTGTATGGCTGCAGGTAAGTCCGTGTTGGTCTGTTACGGTTACAGTTTATGAGTCACACCAGTCCACAAGCCTGGGAAATTGTGCTGAGGCTGATTCCACTGTCACCGAACCTGGAGAGATTCTATGTCTTGTTCGCTGCAGCCATGAAAGACTCCCACATTGACACAAATGCTTATCCACCTCATTCTGATGATTAACTTGCAAAATAAGCCTCACGTCATTCCAGGCTGGTCTCTGTCTTAAGTGGATGTGGAAGGGACAGCCAACTAGAGGAGGGATTGCTGGGTGACTTCGAGTCATACCCCAACATGATGACCTGCGTGTAAAAGATGAGACAGTTGCATTTGGGTTTCCAAAGCCAGCTGCTGTGTTTTCTAAGTCACACCTCAAGCAGGACATCTGGGGAACGTCTTCCTGGAGGAACCGTCTTCCTCCTTGGTGCCTAAGCCTGTCTGCCTATCACAGTCACGTGGGAAAGCTCATTTAAAAATATGGAGCCTCTGGAGTTTCCCATTCAAGACATCTGGCTTAGAGCCCAGGAATTTGTATTTTTTAACCAGTTTGGCTTGTGCATTCCTACAGAATCACATCGAATGCATGGGATTTTCTAGAACATAGGATCAAACCAGAGGAAGAATGTCTCTGATTGGAGAGCTTGAAAATGATGCAGACGCCATCGCCTGGTTAGAGTTGAATAATCAACTGTGCTTATGACCCTCCTGTGAAGTCACTGGTCACACAGAGTGGACCGGATTTGATCATTACTGTGCTTTATCTCAGTTGATAGGAGGATCGTAAAAAGGGCCTATTAGAGTTTTCTTCGTTATTCCCCTCAAATAAATGCTGAGCGGTAGGTCACCTAAGAGACCCTGCAGGATATATCCAGTGTTTTTCACCAATGAGCCCTGCAAGGTTGCCCACTTTTCGGCCCATCTTTTTGGACTCAATGACTGAGTCCATCCTCTCTCAGGTGGTAACAGGAGACATCTCAAGGTTGCTTCAGCCAACCCTTCAGACGCTGATGAGGTTTGGAAGCATGTGTCCTCCTCATCTTTCTTCTCACGTAGGATCCCGTTGCTTTTGCTGGGTGGATTTGAGTCATCTGAGCAGAGAACATGGGATCTTTATCATGGGTGGTCCAGGACTAATGGGCTGGCTGATGTCAACCTACAAGAAATGTATTCTCCCCAGAATGTTCTTGATGACCCCAAAACCATCAAGTGTATCTTCTCCAACACAGACTCCCTGCATCTCCTGAGTGGTTGCTAAAAATACCCACTCCATTTTTGGACTCCTCTCCCAGCCTTTTGAATCAGGATTTCTGCTACTCTCTGGAATCTATGTTTTTAACCATTTGTCTGGATGAGTCAAATATGCACCAATGTTTTGGACCTTGGGCTCTAGTTACAGAGTCCCAGAGTGAAGGAAGCAGTCATCTGCCGCCTTCACCATGTCCAGCTCTGGAAAAACATGAAAAAAGCCTTGGAAAGAAGTGTTCCACTCCAGTGTGTAACTGTTAGCTTAAAAGTGTTGTTGCCAAATCTGAAACCACCAGACTCCAGTTTGCTCATCTCAGTAAAAGACTCCTTGAAGCCGAATCCAGCCTCTGTACCCCAATGCTGAATTAAATCTCGGAGACAGAGTTTTGGGTGAAATAGAAAAGAAAAGCTTTATTGCTTTGCCAGGCAGAGGGGGCCACAGGGGGCTAATGCCCTCAAAATTGTGTGTCCCGACCTGGAGGGGGTAGTGAGGAGTTTTATAGCAATGGTTCAAAGAGGGCGTGATCAGCTTGTGGACATTCTTCTGATTGGTTGGTGGTGAGGTAAGTGGGAGTCAGCATCATGAACCTTCTCGTTTAAACAGGACTGGGTCTACGTGCTTGTGGGCAGCATACAGGTAACTTCTCCCACCTGGTGGGGCTTTCAGTATCTGCAAAAGAGCTCAAAGATATTGTTATGTGTATCCCTTGAGGGGGAACCAGGACCCTGCCGCAAGGCTGCACTATTGTTTCTTGGCTGCTCCTCCCTTGTCTCTGCATCCCTCTCCCTTTCCTGATTAGCATCTATTTGAATCTGCCCCTTGGAACTCAGGAAAGGTCATGGTGGCTGAATGAAGACTGTTTCTTGTAATCAAGAAATTGGGGGACACAGAAAGGCTTTTGTGCCCAGGAGTCCCACAGGGTCCCGCTCCGTCTGTATCATTCTTACAGTCATCCTTAACGCTCACTCATACCTACATTCAAAATTAAGCAGAAAATTCTGCCTGTTTTATCTGAATCCAGTCACTTCTTACCACCTCTGCTGCCACCCTCTCCTGCCTGGACCATCCCAAGCGTCTCTTATGGCCACTCGACAGCCAAAGTGCTCTTTTTAAAACGCAAGTCGGGACATGTGACACAGCTGCCCAAACTTTTCAATGACTCCCAGTCTCTCTAAAAGATAGTGTGTGATGTTCTTACTATGGACTCCAATTTTCTCCATATTCTGGGCCACATCGGTCTCTCAGCCTCCCTCCTTCCCCTCTCCCAGCTCCCCATCCTTCCCACTGTCCCTGGAGTCCATCAAGCACAAGGCCCCTCTGGGCCTTTGCACATGCTGCCCCCACCGCCCCCCGCCTGAGGGCTCAGTTCCCACATGTCCTCTGACTCATGGCATTCAGGTCTCTGCTCCAATGGCATTGCCCCTCCTGATGCCCTGTCTCGTGGAGCATCCCTCCTTGAAGGCCTGTGTGTCCTTCACCAGCCTGAGTTTCACCATCAGCCCGGATGGTATCCTCAGAAGCGTGCCCCCATCCTGAGCTCATTCCCACAACTCCCTTTCTCACATGACTCACACCTTCTGCTTCCTTCTCTGTGCTCCTGATGTTTTTAACCTGTGTTATGAGTTCCTTCCTTGGCCAAGGGCATTCATAGTCCCTCTTCTGTCCCTGGTGCTGCCTCCCCACCCTTGGAGACATTCACTGAAGTTATTCCACCAGGAACACTGGGATCTGCCCTTTGCCAGGCAGGGATACTCTGGCTGGACCAGGAGTCCTGGTGTGGGGGACAGGGCTTTTCCTAAGGTTGACTTCTGGCAATGCATATAATTTGTTTAATGTGAATGGAGGATGAAGGAAAAAATGATATTCAAATAATTGAGTCCTATTGCTTGGCTGAATTTTTTAAAAATTTTATTGGATTACAGTTGATTTACAATGTTCTGTTAGTTTCAGCAAAGTGATTCAGAGATTCAGTTATACATATACATGTATTCATTCTTTTTCAGATTCTTTTCTCATATAGGTTATCAAGAATATTGAGTAGAGTTCCCTGTGCTATGCACTAGGTCCTTATTGGTTACCTATGGGGAATGCATTTTAAATCCACTAATGTGAAGTGGACTTGGGATGGTGCCCTGGGACACACTTTCCCATCTCTAACTCAACTCAAGACTCTTTCCAGCCCAGATTTCTCTGTAGCCTTTTCCAATATGATTTGGGAGGTTTCAACAGAATGCTTTGGTCAGTTAAGTAATTTGAAAAAAAAAATTAAGCAGGGGTGTGAAGTGGTCACCTACATTTCCATCTGCTCTGATTTGTCTGGAAGAAGAAAAGACCTGTTTCTTTTTTGCCTCTGTTCTTAGTGTTCAACCCATGTTCAATATCGCCGACATAAAATACACTCTTTGGCCTGTAGGAGCCCAGAGCCATACCAAACGAGAAGCACGAACTTGGCCGTGGTGCCTGGTCTGTGGTCTTTCCCCACAGGTGGCACCTTCCCTCTGAGGCTCAGAGACACTCCCATTAGCTCAACAACAGGGACGGAAAGGCACATCCAACTAAAGAGAGAGATGAGAGGCCCTTGCTCCTGAAACTCAATGCCAAAGAATAACCATTGCCCAGAGTGGGATGGGAGCTCATGGCAGGCTCCCTGGGGCTTGGCCTGCTGAGGTCATGTGGAGCAGCCCCATCTGTTCCCCATCCTGCCTCAGCATCCCAGTGGGTCTTCCCAGTGTGGGGGCAGCGAGAAGCTGGAGCCAGAAGCACGGAGGAGCAGATGATCTAGGCAGGGCTGATACAACAAATATGTAAATATTAGGTAACAGTTTCGTGATTTTTTTTTAACGTCTTATACTGATGACTTTTCATTCTTTTCCAGTCTTTTATCAATGGATATTTATTACAACTGACTATATGCTGAATCTATGGTGATGTCATACACATCTTCTCTCCTTTGGAGCTTACCAAACCAATTTTAAATGTCATTCTTTATCAGCATTTATTTTTTTTTCCAGTAATGGACATGACAGTCCTTACCACGTGGGCTTGTGGAGAGGATTAACGGGGGTGAGGGTGGAGGTGGAGAATTTAGTGCAAAGGAAGCACCCACCACATCACTGAGTTGTCTCTGCTTTTTCAGATTTTGCTCTAGAGCAATAGATGGACCACCTGCAGATGCTCTGGGTTCAGATTTCACTGTTGTTCACAAAAGTCCTGTGAAGATGATGTCTTTGCTAATGGTCCATGCTGTGCACGTTTCAGAAATAACCACTGCCAACCGCTCTGCCTAGAACCTAAATTTATTCACCACAGTCCGTTTATCTATCGTCTATCTATCTATCATCTATCTATCTATCGCACGCGCACGCGCGTGTGTGTGTCAGTGGGTTTTAATGGTTATTTTCTTGGATTTCGTACTATTATGCTTTACCTTTCCACTTTTCCTTAAAAAAACATTTTCCCCAAATTCTCAGTAACTGTGTGAATGAATTGTTAAAAACGTAAGGAGTAGGCACCTGCACTGTACCTTCAATACGTTAGCACAGACACTCTGAGATCTCGTGCTGGTACAGCTCCATCACTCCTGGCTGTCCAGCCTTGGCACCGCTCCCCATCAGAGAGGCAACCCCTCTCCTGAGTCGGCGATTGTAGGAGCTTCTATTATTCATGTCACATACTCCGAGGCTTGGCTAATGAGCATGTGTATTTGGAGTGACGTTTGTGGCTTGTAAAGCAGCTACACTTAGAAATGCATTCTCATTTGGAGAAATTGAGGGAGTCAGGTGCGGGGGCTGGATAATGTATCGTGGAGACACTGAATGGACAGGGCATCCAGCATCCTGAGGGACTCTGCCCAAGGCTGGATCTTTCCCTGGTTCCATAGCCAGCGGGAGTCCAGAGGGTTCCCTCTCCCTGAAGGGGCTACCATGGGAGCAGAAGCCTGGTCGGGGTATTGCATGGACTTCCAAGCAAGGCCAGCGTTAGGGCGCCTGAGTGGACGGGGGTGGGGCTTCACTGAGCTCGCAGGACAAGGGCCTGAGCTACTTCTGCGTTTTCCTGGTAGTGACTGTTTCACAGAAGAGGTCTGCACGAGTGTCAGAATTTTATCTGCAACTGCCTTTCCTCGGGGCCTAGGAACAAGGCTGTGGGAGAGAAGTCAAGATTTGCCTCTAACTTTATGGGGAGCTGTTGTTTTCTACCAAAAAAGCCCTAAGAGTTTTGCCTGACCAAATCACCTGAGGTCAGCTGGTAATGTTAATAAAGTGAAGTAATCATCACAAAAAGAATCACTATTGATCCTCCTCGTGTAGTGAGGGGCTTTCTCCAGGGTTTATGCCTGGCAGAGAAATGGAAGTCGTCTGGAATAAAGTCCAACTTGGCTAAAAAATAGCCAAACTGCCCTCTGAAGTGCTTCTACCACTTTACACTTCAACCATCAGAAGAGAAATTTCCCATCCCTCCATATCCTGAACAGCAAATCCTCAAAAGGGGTCAGGGAATGAACAGGAAACAAAAAGTAATGAATGAAAAAGGAAGAAGCAGCTGGAGATGTGTAAGGGGCTTCAGGTCACCCCGAGAGGTGGGGCTTTACTCTGTGAGACCTGGAAAGACCTCAAAATCTCTCCTATGCCCTTGGACTCACAGTGGAAATATCTCCTTGTCTTTTTCTTGAACCTTAAATGAATTGCTTGAGCAAGAGCCCTGAAAACTAGCCTCAAGTAAGTATTAATTCAGATCCGGGAACACCAAGAGCCAGTGCTATGGGTTCCCTCCTGCCCTTGGTTTCTTGGAGGTAATTTGGTGGATAGTCTCTTGCCTCCAACATCTGTCAGTTGGAAACCTTATAACAAGTATTACATGTCCAGCACCTTCTGGGCCCATGGAGAAGCCACCAAATTTAGGCTCAAATGTGTTTAAAATGTTGAATGATTTTTCCACAAAGTCCTGATGCTGCGGGGTTTGGCTAATCGGATACAATTCAGAGAACATTTTCTAGGTCTCTCTTGTCCTCATTTCTTCCTTTTTATCCCAAAGGTCACTCACTGCTCAGGGTATCAGAGAACCATGAGTGACTGTCCTAGCCAGAACCAACGGCTGAAAGGAATGAATAGGCATTTCCCGTGAAAGAAAGGAACAGACAAGATCATGGCTATCCACTGCTCGTGGTGACACATCTGGGTTTTGCCACAAGGGCCTTGTGCCAGAACGTGCCAGAATTTCCCAGCTTCATTTAGCTTTGCCTTGACCAGCGCTGCACAGAAAAGAATTTTCTTCTGCTCCTGAATCTTTTTTGGTCTTCCAATTCCAATGATCACGTTTCTTGTCAGTTCCCATAACTGACTATGTTCTGGACTTTCTTCTGGCCCAGGAGTCTCTTTAAGGTAAACAGTTAATGCAAACGTCGCCCAAAGCCTTAAGGTCTGAGGGCTTTGCTGAGGCCACAGTGCCCTGTCCTATTTCGTGGTCAGTGAAACCCACTTTGTTGTGCTTCCTCTCTCTGTGGTAAAAGGGGCCGCGTCCAAACAGGATGGAGGAAATGCTGAAAGAACCTCTTAGACTAACCAGGGACACGCCTTTCATAACAAACCCACCTCTACAGCCTCCCCCGCCTCTGGTTCAGGGGCTGCTGCCTTCTTAGAACAGATTTGGATTGAATGTGCATTTCGGGAGTGGGAAAAGGGGAGACTTCATCTCAGGAAAATCTCTCATTTTACAGATGAGGAAGCCGAGGTCCGGAGATGTCACATGACAGACCCATGCGGCCTGCAGGCAGGGGACCCGAGCTCCATAAGGAACTTCACCACCAGCAACATCTATTAGATGCCTACTGTGTGCATCGCCAGGGCCTTGGGGTAGGACAGGAGTAAGCGCGGTCCCCACCTCCTGTGAGCTAATCTCCCCAACCACACCCATGAAAACTCTGAGAACTCACAGCGCATTTGACGTTTTCTCCCCTGATAGAGGACCTTGCAATTAGTTAAAGGCGTTTCAACATGCAGGTTGTCACCAACGATCCCTCTTGTATTGGCTCCTGATGCCCTAAGTAAATTCTTTACCATCTAGAGACTCCTGGTGTACTTCTCACACGCTACTCTTTGTGCCCGCAGCAACCGTGAGTGAACGGTGCTGAGCACCCGACTTGGGACCACCAGCTCCTCTTGACCATGGACCGTCTCAGGCCGGGCAGCTGTGGTCTCCTAAGGGTTAACCGGGGGCTCCAGGGTCGGCAGTGATTTCTGAAAGTCACCGCTTGTAGGGCCAACGCCAGCATGACATCTGGCGTGCACCTGAACAAATCCCAGAAGTTTCCTTTTCAGTATTGTGTGAATTCTGTACCTCGACTCCTGGCTCTGAAACCCCCTGTGGCAGGAGCTCCAGCAGGCAGGGCGGCGTTTCCTTCGCGCGAGGACCACGCCCAGAGGGGTAGCGGGAAGCCCCCCGCCCCCACCCCGCCTGAGCCCCGGGGCCCTCAGCGAGGCTCCCTTCTGCCAATAATTCCATTTGGCTCACTCACTTTTTGAAGCCGAGTTTTCCACCTGAAGATGGGTCGTCTCTTTTTCTCTCCTTCTCTCCCTCTTCCAGACTCAGTTTCCCCCCAAAAGATACATACCGCCCACCCTATCCACCCCTCCTTGTGCGTTCCCGTCAACCAAGTCTCATCACTCAGGGTGGCTTGAATTAAAAGCAAGCCTCCAGAGGGGAGCTTACTGTTTGCCCTCCTCTTTCTCCTTCGCGCCCACCTTGGGCTTCTGTGCAGATGCTTTGAAGAGGTCTTGGTGGAGTCGATCGTCCATAATCCTGGCTTCCGTTTACTTCCCCTGTATGAGGGTTAAAGCTGGAATTGCGGAATCTTGCAGCTGAACAGGCTCGATAAGGCTATTCGAACCCACAGCCCCACTGTGCAGATCAAACAAATGAGGTCCCAGCGGGTCCCGTTGTCCCCCAGGTCAGCGAGAAGTCCTCGTGTCTCCGCCTCGCGGGTCCTCTCTCCTCTGCTTTCGTGGACCCCTCCCCATGGCCACAATCTCTGGTGAACTCAGCTCACCACACTTCACGAGGGCCGTCAGGGCACCGCCTCGGAGAAACTGTCTTCCTCCCCGCCCTCGTCTCACCCCTCTGCCCTGGGATGCGTCGTTTCTCGTTGCCTTTCCTAGTTCTGCACAACACTTCCATTCAGCATTCTCCGGTGTAGGACGGAGATGCTGTCTTAGTGTGTCCCCCACACCCTGCCGCTGAGAAGGAAAACCCCGAGACGAGGATTCTAATGCCAACCCTTGACTTGGGAGGTGACCCCTGGAGCCGCTGGTGGGAGGTGGAGACCGGAGGAAGGCCTGTGCAGGGTGACGGGTGGACCTGGTTCTGCTGGGGGCGGTGGGCTCAGGGTGAAGAGCAGGCCTCAGAGAGCGGCCCCGCCAAAGAGCAAGGAAGCGCCTGCACTCACCGACCAATGCTGGTCCCTCCTTTTGGGGGGTTGCTCCCGGAACGTGAACTCCCTGGCATCTCCAGCCCCCCTCAAACTCTGTGCAATGTCTCAGAGACCCCTGGAACCATGTGCTGGGGTCCCCTGGCATGGACTGAGGGGCTGGCAGTGTCTTCTAAGGTGCTTACTTGTCTGTGTCCCCCGAGGAGGAGAGCTTGGATTGTATGTATCTCAACACCCCCAAAATATGCTGCGTAACAGGCATACTGCTTATTTTAATGGAAGTAAAATATGAATTACACCAATTAATAACACGCTCCCCCCGACAACTGAGGGATGGATGGCAGCCCCAAAGCTGGGCTCTTGACTCAATCAATGCTTTTCTAAAGCATTTCTCAGAATTTTCAGCCAAATCATCCCTCTTGCAACATCAGAGGAATCTGGATGTATATTCCCTGGAGTCTAAGGGACACTTCAGTCCAAAGTGACCTGTCACCACCACGGCGTTTCTTTGACGTTTATTTCTTGCATTTCTATGAATTACATTCTGTTCCATAGCCTGTCTACATTTCTTTTAGTAATTTTTAAACATTCAGTGACCAGTTAAAATGATTAACTATTGTTTGTACATTTTGTGGGTGTGTCAGAAGTGACTGTTCCAGGTGACTTTCTGTGGCTTTGCTGGGGGTCATATAGCCCCTCGCTCATGCCAGCCCCGGGGAACTGGAGTCATTGTACTTCCTTCCGTGGTGTAGACAGACCTTGCACCCAGGATGTTGGGGGTCTCCTGCCCTCAGCCTTGGGCTCCCTGTTGACAAGGGGCATGTTCCCTCAGGTACTGGGCTAAGCCCCTGCTCCCGCTTCACTTTGTGTAGGGTTGACCTCATAAATATAGAATTTCTGCCCAAGCAATGGGACTCCAGGTAGCGTCAACGTGGGGAGAGGGAGGAACAGGTGTGCAAGGAGTAGGATCTGAAGTAGGTCTTCTCCGAGGGGCCAGCTCATGTCTGGTGTCCCGAAGCCCCACTCCTCTCTGCCCACTCACCGGGCGGGCACTCTTACACCAAAGCAGTTGTGAGGGATCGTCTCCTGTCCTTAGAGGTGAGGTGCCCGAAGTCGGTGTTTGTCCCCGTCATGGCCTTTCCCAGATGCCCCTTTGCACCTTGCAGAAGCCACATCACTCTTTGCCCCACTCGATGCCAGGCCTTCAGGCTCCGGGTCCCCTTTCTCCCTCTGTGGGCTTGGTTTTTCCCGTGGCCCTGGTCACACGTCAGCCCCCATGCCCTAATACCTGGCCCACTAAACCCTAAGGGACCCCGTGATAACAAGTATCCAGCATCCTCAAAAGGAATAAGGTTGGTTCCAAATACAAATGCTTCTTTTTCTTCTTGTATCCCCCGTGACCAAAAGCAGAACCAGGAGAAGAAACTCCAAATCCGTCTTCATTTGCCATGAAACATCTGATACTCCATCTTTAGACAGCATGTTTCATACCAGAAAATGCAAACAGTAACAGATGGAGTGTATAGTTTAAATACTGTCAGTTATACATACACATACCCACCCACACATGTGTACATATACATATACATGTTTATACACATACATGTGCATATATATAATAGTAATGTGTACATATACACACCATACACACCGATATATTTCAAATTGCTGGTATTTGAGAAGAAGCATTGGGTGGACCTGCTGCTCTGCTTTACTTGCCTGCCTTTTCTCCTCTGCATAATCTCCAGAGCCCATTCCTCCCTCAGCTCTGATGTCACTGCCTCCAGGAAGTCCTCCTGGGAACCCCCTCAAGGTGGGGTTCACGGCCACCTCTTTACTCTTTCAGTCTGCTTGGCACCTACATTCTGGTGTATTAGAGACAGATGCTACCTCAGGCGGGGCTCCCCGCAAAGAGATCGTGAGACAAGGATCCCAGTGCAAGTGGTTTACCTGAGAGGTGAGTGATCCCAGGCAAGTCGATGCAACCCTGCAACGCACGTGACCCCAGTTCCAGCCTCCGGTGCTTTGCTGCCACTGCCCGCTTTGCCAGCCCCTCTGCTCTGACCTGGAGGTTCCTCTGAGGGGTTAGGGTTAAGGGGTGGGACGCTGCAACAGAAATCACCCTCCAAATGCACCGTTTCCTCCTGCACAGGCTGCAGATTGCTTGGCCCTGTGGATTTCTCTCTCCATATATGCCCATCTGTGCTTCATCTGCCAGAACTTTCTCACAGTTCTGCTTTGTCCAAAGCCCCCTCCTTGCTTCCCAGAGCCACAGTGGATTTTGTTGAGTGGACACTCACTGTGGGTCAGACAGGGAATCCACTGTGTTGGCGGGGCGGGGGGCAGGGGGAGGGAAGAAAGGTATTAAGAATGGTTGGTAGAAAGAAAAGGGCTAAGTTAGTGAAGAGACAAGCGCATACGGGTAAAGCAGGCTTCGGGAGTGACAGTCCAGCTGGGGGAGAAGCCAGCAGACCTGTGAGCTGTTTCTCTGCCCTACAATCTTTTGTGTTAAGAGAGCCAAGTGCCCAGCATTTCAATGAGTAGAATGAAGGCTTTTTCACAGACGAGGCTTCACCGACTACTCCTCAGGTTACTCGGACGCTCTGTTCCTGAGTTATAACTGGAAAAAACGATGTAGATAAAGTCACTGGGGGCAGGACAAACCTTGCTCTTGCCTTGGGGGAAAGTCTAGAGATTTGTGCCAGAAGGACCATCAGAACGCAGGTGAGATCCTGAAGATCGATCGTTTGGATTTTGTGTAAAAAGGGAAAGAGGCTTAAGGGCTGGAGAGCTTCTGGGCACAGTGTGTGTCTGATTTCTCTCCGTGTCTGGTGGCGGCTGTAGTCAGGTGGGTTTGTACCTCCGTTCTCTCATCGGTCCTGACCCATGTTTGCTGAGCACCCACCTCAGGCCAAAATCAAGGCCGAGGGCATCAGGCCAGGTGACAGGTTACAATGGCGTCATCACCTGAGAACCCGGTCCAGCTGGCGACTCACCCCATCCCATCCCTTGGGTCAGCACATCGTTTCTCTGCTTGAACCCTCTAGGGTTGGGGTTTCTAGCCCTTGCTGGTGGAAGGGTCTAGCTAATATTTTCTCAATTCAGATCAAAGTTCTTGAAGGAGAGTCTTCTGAGTTCTCAGCAAGTCAAAAGATTTCAGAAGAATGTGAGAAAAGCCTAGAATTTGATGTAAAGTATCAAGAAGCCTCAGTTTTCTTCAAGGTAGAAGGTCTAGATCATAGGGTCAGTTAAAGATTGAATAAGACAATCGACATACATGTATGTTTATATACACATACACGTGCATGCATTCGTCACACACGTATGTATATCTGTGTGTGTATAAATACCTGCACCCAAATGGAAGTAACCCCTCAGCCCAAGTGGTCTGCTCTCACCATGAGGTCAACTCCAGAGAACCTCAGCCCAGTCACCACCGAGTGACCTAAGAGGAATCCCAACGGCTGTTTATTCTACCATCTCGCCAGTGAAGGGGATCAAAGTCATAACCCATGACCACATGTCTCAAAATCTTCAGGAGTTCCCTCGCAATAGTCTGGCCCCTCGCCCAGCACACCTCAAACCTATCCTTTTGTCTGTGACTTCTCCCCGTCTTTCTTCCTCTTCCCTTTCTGCTCTCGGGTCCGGAGGTTGACGTAGGAGATGGTCCTTGTTTGTCTGTTGAATATCAGCCTTACTGGGCCATCTCAACAAGAACAGAAACTTACCAGGTCCTTTTACCATAGAAATGTCAGAGACTGTGATTACTGTTGCTAGAATAGTAGGAAGGGTACTGTGTAATTACTAAGAATGTCATCAAGAGCCGGGCCTTTTCGGAAGATACAGTACAGCCTTCAGAGGCCGGTCAGTTCTTGGGGGGAAGGAGTGGTGGGAGCCCCCAGAAGGAAGAAATGGACCATGGCCATCGGCGCGATGGCTGCAGGATGGGTGTGCACGCCTGGATCATTACACTCCTAGTTGTTCCTTGGTGTATATTTGGGCTCTGCTCTCTCTACATAATTGGTAATATTTGTCCTGTGAAAGTTCTTTGATGCTGATCACAGAAGGCCTGGCGTGGGACAGGGGGACAGAGAACTCCAGGAAGACTCAGGTGGAGGAAGGGCATCCACCCTCAGTCCAGGAATAAAGACCTCACCTGCTCCTAGGTGGCACTGGGGACCGTCCGTGGGAATCCAGGCGTGACAGAAGAGGCCACAGTGCTGAGGAGCAGCCTGGGGGAGATGGACCCAAAAAGCCAGGACCGAACCTTCCACCTGCTGCCCTGACTCGGCAGGCACAGCGCCCTGAAAGGAAGCCATCGGCCAGAGAACTCCGGGGTGACATTACGAGGAGCCCTAATGAGAGCCACACATTCCTGACGCCTGTACCTGCACACAGGCATGGTCAGAAATGGAATCTGTGAACCACCAGTTAAAGTGAGCTCCTCATCTCTTAGACAGCCATTGGGGCTGCAGGGTAACAGAATAACTGTTTATTCTTGGTGAGTGTACCATTCCCACGGCTTTTTAGCAAAGTTAGTTTACCTGCCTTCGTGGGTATCTGAGGACAGAAGGCCGCTAGCAGCACGGTGGTTGGCGCTGGTTGCAGAGCACCTGCTGGCGTGGACCCTGTCTCCACTCCCACGTCCGTGTTTTAAAGATGCCCAGCCAGTAACGAAGGGATGACGCCAATTAGCTTTGCTTTCTTTCTGTGGTTCTAAAGATCACCCCATGAAGTCACAAGGATGCATCTCCTTTTAATGTGTGTTCATTCAGATCCTCAGCAGCAATAGCAGAAAAGATAAGTATTTTGACATGTGTTTTTTTTAAAATTCTTAAGATCTGAGAAGCCAAAGGCAAAATATGCTCAGAAATGAATGAAAACACGTGAAGCCAAAATGTGCATTCTGGCCTCTGAGTCTGATCCTGCTTCCCAAGTGCCCTGTCATCCTCCTCACCAAAGTGTCCCTCAGGTCAAGTCTTCCAAGGGTCACTGTCTGGTCATTCTAACCCCAAACATTCCCTCCTTGTCAGATGACCTGTTAATTATCTTGCACATCTGGTATCTAATAGTATCATGTCGAGGAGACATACAGGCTGGGATAGCTTCACAAGACTTGTCCAGAACCTGCCCAGCATATCCTATGATTCTGAGCCCCATTTCTTCCCCTTGCCTGACCTGATGTTCCAGGGCTGTGTGTATGATTATGAGAAACGCTATCTTGGAAGCCGACCCAGTAGGCCCTCAATGCCTATTTTTCCTCCCCGTGTCCTTGCCTTCTTTGTGTGACCCATTATCTTTCTTGCAGGTGTGTGTGTCTTGGTTTCCAACCTTATTGTAAGCTACTCAGGTGTAGAGGGTCCTCTACTCAGGTGTAGAGGGGGATCACAAGGTGATCCCAGGACAGCCCAGGGTGGGGGCGGGGAGGTGAGGTTGAGAATGAGGTTATCAAGCAAGTTACTACTGTGGATCATCGCAGCTTAATGCTATGAAAGTCTGGAAAAAGATATAAAACATGCATCTCAAAGTAGTCCCAGCCTAAGGGGCTGGGGGCTGGGGTATCAGGGCTCCAACCCCATCAGTCATTGGTTACATGCTGTCCCAGGCCACTGCTCTGCTCTCAGTCACCTTTCTGGGTTCCAGGGGAAGACCCAATAAAGAGATACAGCCATTGGCTGCTTGAAATGCTGCCCTAAGGTGGTCCAGCCTGAAGGAAATGGCTGGGCCCTGACAGAATCTAACATAGGTGACTTTGGCTGAGAAAAATGTTTATAATAATGACTGACTCCAAAAAAAATGTTTGAGTGTAAATATTGACCTTTTTTCAATGCAGTGCATGAAGTTAGTTGTGGCCTGCTGTTACTGACAAGAGGGGCAACAGCCTCAATCCTGCATCAAAGATCTTATTTAGATCTAACTAGAGGACAGGACATCTCTGCAAGCCCAGTTAGCTTGACTCATACAGCTTAGAAGTATAAAAGTGCACTCATACGTGTGTTTCTATATGTATGTCCCATAACAAGCCGATTGCAAAATCTCCATGCAGAAGTTTAGCCAAGAAACCGGAAAGATTTCCCAAAATTATTACAAGGAAATGGATAAGTACAGGCTGAGAAGGATGACAAAGGGTGATGTGGTGAGTCCTGACCCACTCGAAGTGGGATCGTTGGAGGAAGTAGCACTGGCCTGAGTGCCAAGGGCTGCGTGTCAGTTAAATAGATGGAGGGTGGAGGTGGGGAGAGGGCCATGGATGTCTGAGGAGGAAAGGTCATGGGGTGAGAGACCCACGGCAGGAGGGACGTGGAAGGAAACCAAGGTGAGAGACATGATTTCAGGAGTTTTGACTCAGAGTCCTAAAGGGACGTGCATTCACAGTGTGACCTTGACCAAGTGATTTAGCTTATCCACAGCTCACCTTTTGCATCTGAACAATGAAAAAAATAATGCCTCCTTTACATCAGCACTGCCCAGTAGAAACTTCTGGAATGATGGAAATGTCCTAGAGTTGTGCTATCCAGGATAGCAGTCACTGGCCATCTGTGGCCATTGAGCACATCATACCTGTCTACCGAGATGGAGAAATTAAATTTTACATTTCATTTAATTTCAATCAGTTTAAATTTAAATGCCCACAGGTGACCCATGGCTGCCATACTGGACAGTGCTGCTTTAGAACATGGTTTTAGGGATTAAGCAAAGCAACAGTGCTCTATCCATGCTGCCCCTTGGTGAGATCCTGGCCTTATCAGCCAGGTCTCTGTACCCGATGCTAATTTAAAATTGCCTCTTGAACAGAAGTGTGTTTGATTTCAATGTGGCTGCTACCACCAGCCATCCCCACTAGCAGCAACTACTTTCCTGGCTGGCATTCTTCCAGCCCATGATTGACTTGGCCAGTCGAAGACAAAATTCAAATGGCAGCTGCTAAAAGGTATGAAATATCTTAATTTTAACCTAAACTGGGGGCAAGAACAGTCTCCAAGTCTACAGAAGCAGGGGCTCAGCAGATGACCCAAAAGACAAGAAGAAAAGCCTGTTTAAAGGAAAACAATCAGTGGCTGAAAGCTATTAAGTTCACTCTTCTAGTTCAAAGGGATTTGAAATGGCAATTTGTCAGGCAACTGTTGTCACTTTAGATGCCCCTAGTTGTTTTCTTTGAAGCCCTTGATTGACTGCAGGAGGCTGTGCCAGATTCTTCTGAGGACAGGATTTCCACAATTGAACACATTTATGTCACAGTAATTATGACTCTTCCCAAACTTAATCAACAAAGGCAAAAGAGTGCAAGTTTGCGAAAGTATGCGTGTGCTCTGCAGGGTCCAGGCAATAGTCTGGGTGACTGTGGACGAGACCAGACAACCAGCTGGATGGTTTTGGCCACTTAATTGTGTGGACCCCAGGCTGGAGAAAGCTGTCTGTTGGTGAGCCAACAATGAAACAGACTTCCACTTGAGAAGCATCATTTCTATGAATGAACAACCAACTGAGAATAATCAACCAAACTAACTAACACTGTATTATCTCTCTGACCAGCAGAGGTGGGATCTAGAAGGACATCTTTTGCCAGTGTGTGCAAAGGCAAGTGTACCTCAGGGGAGCAATGAAAGGCTTCCTCAGGGATGGGAGCAAAGGAAAATCAGCAAGTGTGAAAGAGCTATAGCAGCTGCTGTGCTCCTGACTCAGACTTGCTTCTAGAAATGCACAGAATGGAGAGAGGATGGGAGAAGCCCTCGGAAGCTTTTTGACATTAGGAAGAATTACTTGCAAGTTAATCTGCTACTTGCGAGGCTGTGAATAACCTCACCAGCGATGGAAGTGTGCCCATGGGTGTTTGCAGATGGGGCGTGCAGGGTGAAATCTGCCAGGGTGGGGGTCCAGCTGAAGTGTCCCCAAGGAAGGTCAAACCAGAAGGATTGGGGTTGAAAGGGATACAACTGTCTTCACAGACCAGCCCTCTTTCCACACTCTTACACACCCCATGCATGACCCAAGCAACAGCAGTGTCCCAGGTAGAAGCATCGAGAGTCATACAGATGGTAAAGATGGGAGCTGAGGGGCCCTGAGGAGAGAACCAGCGAGGTGGACCCTTGCCCAGCAGCTGTGTGCCAGATGTCCCCGCGATGTAGCCTTGGGGACACATCCATGGCATGTAACTCCAGCAGGAAAATAAAAAGTGATATCTGCATACGACACATGGGCTCAGGGCCAGGAGTGAGGTCAGGAAAGCAACTCAACAAAGGCGGGAAGAACAGAAGGAAAGAAGGCGAAGCCGGGAAAGACCAGGAAAGCTGGGATGGGAGCTGTTCACAGTCGTATAACCCAAGTACAGTACAAGAAGCCAGGCGACATGTGTGGAGCGAAAGCTCGTATCCACACCTGGTAGGAGGCTCCAAGGTCAAAGTCCCCCAGGGCATTTTGCACTCAGTCCCTGAAGTGAGTGTGCTGGTCACACAAAGAGCCTGGTATGAAGGCAATATCTTTAATCATTGGAACTTTCAGAATTCATTCATTCATTCATTCATTCACTCTTTCATTCATCCACACCCTCAACTACGTATACATTTTAGGGCCCCATGTGTTAACCAGTAATCTTTGGCTGCAGCCTTTCAATCAGTTGCAAAATCAAATAGTATCTAGGTTTTGTGCATTTAGATACATTCTAGATGGATGGGACAGAAAATAAAAAGTAAATAAATACTACAATATCTGTTGGAGATAAGAACCATTAAGTAATAGATCAAGATAACATCGCAGAGGAGGACTGAGAAAATTAGGAGAAATTTTAAATTAGAAGATCGGGACAGACCTCCTTGATGAGGAGCTTATCTTGGGAAGAGTGCAAGGAAAAGTGTTTCAGGAGAGGGAACAGAAAATGTAAAGCCTGGAAGGAGGGAAAAACACTGGGTGCTTACCTTCCGTTTAGCACGGATTTCCAGACTGAATAATGATTTTGACCGGGATTTTCTTGTTTAGGGCATTTGTGATCACAAGGGTTGCAGATCACACTCAATGAAGAGTCTCAAGCTTTCATATACATACATGTTCATACATGTATATAAGTGCATGTGCATGTATACAGGTCTCTCCTACGACATGACCTGCTTGGCCTGTTGGACCTGTTGTACTATTCTGGATCATCCCTGTGATGGAGAACAGGAGGGCGTACATGGCCTGGGAGCCAGGTGGCCTGCATGGAATCCCAGCTCTGCTCAGTGCCAGCTGTATGGTCTCGGGTCAACAGCTCATTTCCTCTGTGCCTTGATTTCTCCTACATAAAATGGGGATAAAAATAGTGCATCTCTCCTAGGGCTGTCATGATAATTAAGTGAGTGAATATATGCAAAATACTCAGAGCAGTGCCTAGTGCAGTGAAGTGAGCTGCAAGATTTAACTTTTTTTTTTTTTTTTTTGGTACGCGGGCCTCTCACTGTTGTGGCCTCTCCCGTTGCGGAGCACAGCCTCCGGACGCGCAGGCTCAGCGGCCATGGCTCACGGGCCCAGCCGCTCCGCGGCATGTGGGATCTTCCCGGACCGGGGTACGAACCCGTGTCCCCTGCATCGGCAGGAGGACTCGCAACCACTGCGCCACCAGGGAAGCCCAAGATTTAACTATTTTTATGATGTGCTCATCAGGTCACCAGGACACTTACTGCTATGTATCTAAGCAGAGGGGGATTAAATAGACTTTAAGGATAGTTTATTTTTACCCTCCTTGACTCCCCTCAACCTCATCCCCTAAATGGTCTTCCAGATTTTAACACCTGGGCAACAGGGAGTTTACGGCATCCTGGGGAAACCTTTATGTTTCTTGGAAAAATCTTTTGTATGTTGCATGGAAACCTGTGTCTGCAGTTTTCTCTTCCTTGCTCAGGTTCTGCCCCTGGCGGCCACACCAAACCAACCCGGCCTGCTTCCACAGAGGAGTGTTTCAAGGACAAGATGACGGGCGAGGTCCTGAGTCTTCAGTCCTCCAGGTGTCACACCCACAGCCTTCTTCAATACTCCCCGAGACACAGCTTCAGCATCTTCCATTTCATGGTTGGCTCAGATTACACATGGTGCCGGGGCTGAGCTCATCCTGCTGGTGATCCGACCAGGGCAGCATGGAGCAGACCTATGACCTTCTTTGTTCAAGACCCAATAGTCACTGTAAGATCACCAAACAGTGGAGTCAAATGTGTGGCTTCTGCGTCTCCTGATTCCTCTTAAAGATCTTATGGCAACAGCACCATCAAGAGGTCTTCACAAATGTCATTTGGAGGTCATTGTTTCACCATTTTTACTTAGTGTCATTGACATTTGCATCCCAGATGTAAAAAGGTCATTTGTCCCTGCCAATTGTTTGAAGCAGTTCATCAGTTTTGAACCCTGATTTTGTTAAACAATGTCATGGATAACCTAGTGCATCATTAGATAACCCGAGAGACACACAGTGGGAATTTTCATCAAAGTTACTCATAAGACATGTAACTCGATGGGGCTGTGTCACACGGCTGGGGTCCTCCCTCTGGGCCAGAGCAGCTCCGTCATGGGAATATTGGGGGTACAGCCTTGCAACTAGTTACTGACCCTAAAAATCATCAGAAGGGTCTCTCTACGTTTCCCCTTATTTTCCAAAATGCATCATGAAACACCCTGTCAAAAGCTGACAGTAGTCCAGCAGGCCACAGGGGCCTCTTGGCCATTTGCCAGGTGACAGCACCACCTTCTTCGGTGGACCAAGGGGATTGTTGAACGATCACTGTCAGAGCAGAGTCCAGAAGGACCAGGCCCTTCTGCTACACAAGGAAACTTACATAAGCAGCACGTAATGTCCGTGCTCCATGCCGTGGAGCCGGAATTCTCCAACTCAGGGCGTAGCATCCCCCGAGGGCTTGTGTGTTAACACAGATTGCAAAGGTCCCAGCCCCGGAGTTTCTGACTCAGCAGGCCTGGGGCAGGGCCCTGGGATTTATATTTCTCACACATTCCCAGGTGGTGCTGACGCTACCTGTCTGGAGGCCACCCATGGAGAACATCTGACTTAGATGAACTTCTCTTTCCACCACTCTTAAGATGGAAGGAGTAAAGATAGGGCGTGAAGTTGATCTTCAGATCTGCCCGCACCTTTGAGACTGTTCAAACAGGAAAATTCTGTAGCAGAGGACTGAGTATTTATGAATGAGATCTTTAGCTTTTATTGAAAAGGCCTTTGACTATTGTCTATTTCTTATCAGAATTGTGATCCCCACCCCAACCTCGACTGCCTCATAAATAGAGCCTCTTGATTAAATTAGGTTTTGGCAAGAAGACAAGGGTCTTCTCTGATCTTTGGCCAAATATTTCACTAAAACATAATGCCCACCATATAGTTTAATCCAGTATTCCTTAAAAAAAAATGAAAGAAGGTTTAGTGTGAAATTGTTATTTCTCAGTGAACTCACGCTAGCTTCTTGTGATCAGATTCCTTTTGCAAGGGAAGCAGAATGAGTAATCTATTCCAGAATCCTGCCTGCAACAGACTTTTTAGGTGTCTGCTCCCCTCACCGAGGTTCACTCTGAAGCAAAATAAAATTCAAAGAATTCCCTGGGCTTCCCTGGTGGCGCAGTGGTTGAGAGTCCGCCTGCCGATGCAGGGGAC
>NC_041227.1:42692804-42701880 GCF_002837175.3 Physeter macrocephalus | reverse complement strand
GGGAGAGGCCACAACAGTGAGAGGCCCGCGTACCACAAAAAAAAAGAAGAATTCCCTTTTCTCCAAGCCATTCACCCTCTTTACACCATCATTTGTGAGTAATGGGTTGTGTCTTTGGTCATCCTTTTGCTTCTGTCATGTCCTCAGGAGCCCTTATCTGTCCAGCAGGCATCACGGTCCTCTGCGCATTCAGGATTGCAGACCCACCCACCCTGCAAGAACCCCCTTTCTGCTGCCAGCCAAGGCCCCAGGGACCGGAAGCATCCCATTGCCAAAGGAATCTCCATGGGTCCTGGTCCATTCCTCCACATTCTCAGGAGTTTCACTCTTGAGGGCAAATGACTGCAAAGGGCCAGATGGTCTTTAACTTGCTGGACAGTGTCCCGACTGTAGTCCATCTGACAGCGGCAGTCTGGGTGTAACACATAGCGGTCCCTTGATTGGTTGCATCGGACAAGATCGGACAACGTAAAAAGATGCTCTATGAGGAAGGATGCTGCTTCCCCACGGTTATTCACCTTGTTCCCATGGGCTCCTCACTCAAGACCTCGCTTGGCCTCAAGACACCGGGATCTGCCCCTTCTCCTGGGACATCCTTACCCCAGAAACCTGCAGGCTGGCTCCCTCACTTCATTTGGATCTTTACCCAAATGTCCTCTACTTCCCTAAATATTCCACCTAAAATTACAACTCCCCCCTCCCCCTCCAATCCCCCTTTCTGCTTTATTTCTCTCCTTAGCAAGTGTCACCATTAGAAATGTTATCTATTCTACTGGTTTTACCTTGTTTACTGTCTGTCTTCTCACAGGTGCAGAGATTTTTGTCTGCTTGTTCCGCTGTTGTATCCTGAGCACTTTGAACAGTGCCTAGGGCATAGAGGGTCCTCCTCAGTGAATATCGAATGAATGAATGAGTGAATGAATGAAGTACAGGAGGGAAGCTGTGAAAGGGAACCTGGGAATGGAGAGCCACATGCTATTTTACCTGCAGGCATGTCCTCGGGTACATCCATTTTGAGCTAACAGGTCACATGAAGTCAGGGATTTGAAATTGGTTATCTTAAAACTTCCATGCCCATGTATTTCCCCAAAAGACACCGGGGACCCCCGGCCGCACCACTACCGCATTTTGAGGGCATCTGGTCTCTTAGCCTCAAAGGGCTATCTAGCTATTACATTTCCTGAGTCTCCAGATGCTGAGATGGGGCATAGAGCTGGAACCTCAGACAGGCTGGTGCTCTGATTCCCCCTCCTGTCCCAGGCCGTGTAAACTAGAACCAGCCTTCTTCTATCTAATACAAAGGGACTCCTAAACATCCTGGATGGGGTTGGAGAACCTTCACACAGCAAACTTGGTCAGTTGCTACCATGTCAGACTCTCAGTAAGA
This sequence comes from Physeter macrocephalus, assembly GCF_002837175.3. NCBI lineage: Eukaryota > Metazoa > Chordata > Mammalia > Artiodactyla > Physeteridae > Physeter > Physeter macrocephalus. Next base: position 42,700,493 of record NC_041227.1, on the reverse strand, counting down.
ATGTGACCCTAGGAGCCGTGCTAGTTATCAAGTAACTAGTATGTGACAAGCTCTTGTTTACAGAGACCAGCCCATTTAATCCTCACAGTAAATTTGTTGGGTTGTATAACCTCCGTTTTAAAGATGAAGGAATGGAGGCTTGGAGAGGTTGCTTAGCTTTCCCAATTATGTGCAGTTAGCAAATTGGGTGGAAGGATGGAACCCAGGTGAGTCTGACCCCAGAGTCCTCTGTCCTCTGTGTAGGCCCTGGGTCCAAGTCCAGCTCCCCAGGGAACTTTGGAAGATGCTCTGGAAATGACAGTTCTGCTGTGATTCCAGAATTTCTCACAGCACTGGTTTCAGAAAGATGGGCCAGGCCCACGTGCTCTAAGCCTAGAAACCCATCCTTTGGGAGCCCATCTCTGGGTCTGTGGTGGAAACCACTGGGGTCCAAGGAGACCTCTCCCTCCCCCCCACCCCCGTCTTCTTTTCCATCGAGATGCAGGGCTTACATCTTTAACACCGAGCGTGGCCAAGGGACCCAAAGGCACATCTGTGTTTCTACACAGTTTCCCTTCATGTGCACAAATAAAATAAGGGATCGCCAAGTAGACACCTGTATATACAGTCACCCTCTCGGCCAGACAGATATTTATTTGCTGTTGTATAAATGAGGGAAATTTGCACTCAGCCCTGAACATTTGGCCACCCCGGGCCATCCTTCCTTCTCCCCAGTGACTTCTTCCCTGAGAATGGCCACAGTCCGTGACACTTCATTCTGCTCTACTTAAAGACCAGGCGCCGTCCCGGGAAGATCTGTTTTGCACCTGTACTTAGGCCTCGTAAGGTGCTCGGGCTGTCAGGGAAATCCCATGCACCAAGGCGAAATCAAGTCTTCCGTGACAGGGAGGAAGTGCTTTAAAAGGCAGGTGTTCTGGTCCTGTCACACGTTGTTTTATGGGATGGTCCCTTGAAACAGACCCTGTGCAATGGGGCTTGCTTTAAAGGGGTCCGCCCATCTCCCCAGACTGAGCGGAAAAGATGTGAAAACAAGGCAGGGATGTAAACCAGGAATGTCAAGTTCTACCCCCCCTCCACGGGATGAGACACCAGTGGGGAAATGTCAGGGTTCTCCCTCAGCAAACTGTGAATGTGTGATGCATTGGTTGTGGTGACAGAAGCTAGGAGAATATCTCAAGGGCGTTCTTACAGCAACAGGGTGACGGCAAACAGCGTTTCAGATTTGTGAGGAAGTTAATTATTTTTCTTGACTAGTATTTTAAAATTAAAATATTTTAATCAATTCCTATTTAATTGCAGAATTTCTAGAACGGGTGCAAGTGATAGCAATTTTTTTTTTTTTTTTTTGTGGTATGCGGGCCTCCCTCTGCTGTGGCCTCTCCCGTCGCGGAGCACAGGCTCCGGACGCGCAGGCCCAGCGGCCATGGCTCACGGGCGCAGCCGCTCCGCGGCACGTGGGATCCTCCCAGACCGGGGTGCGAACCCGGTTCCCCTGCATCGGCAGGCGGACGCGCAACCACTGAGCCACCAGGGAAGCTTCCCCACGGTTATTCACCTTGTTCCCATGGGCTCCTCACTCAAGACCTCGCTTGGCCTCAAGACACCGGGATCTGCCCCTTCTCCTGGGACATCCTTACCCCAGAAACCTGCAGGCTGGCTCCCTCACTTCATTTGGATCTTTACCCAAATGTCCTCTACTTCCCTAAATATTCCACCTAAAATTACAACTCCCCCCTCCCCCTCCAATCCCCCTTTCTGCTTTATTTCTCTCCTTAGCAAGTGTCACCATTAGAAATGTTATCTATTCTACTGGTTTTACCTTGTTTACTGTCTGTCTTCTCACAAGTGCAGAGATTTTTGTCTGTTTGTTCCGCTGTTGTATCCTGAGCACGTTGAACAGTGCCTAGGGCATAGAGGGTCCTCCTCAGTGAATATCGAATGAATGAATGAGTGAATGAATGAAGTACAGGAGGGAAGCTGTGAAAGGGAACCTGGGAATGGAGAGCCACATGCTATTTTACCTGCAGGCATGTCCTCGGGTACATCCATTTTGAGCTAACAGGTCACATGAAGTCAGGGATTTGAAATTGGTTATCTTAAAACTTCCATGCCCATGTATTTCCCCAAAAGACACCGGGGACCCCCGGCCGCACCACTACCGCATTTTGAGGGCATCTGGTCTCTTAGCCTCAAAGGGCTATCTAGCTATTACATTTCCTGAGTCTCCAGATGCTGAGATGGGGCATAGAGCTGGAACCTCAGACAGGCTGGTGCTCTGATTCCCCCTCCTGTCCCAGGCCGTGTAAACTAGAACCAGCCTTCTTCTATCTAATACAAAGGGACTCCTAAACATCCTGGATGGGGTTGGAGAACCTTCACACAGCAAACTTGGTCAGTTGCTACCATGTCAGACTCTCAGTAAGAATGTGACCCTAGGAGCCGTGCTAGTTATCAAGTAACTAGTATGTGACAAGCTCTTGTTTACAGAGACCAGCCCATTTAATCCTCACAGTAAATTTGTTGGGTTGTATAACCTCCGTTTTAAAGATGAAGGAATGGAGGCTTGGAGAGGTTGCTTAGCTTTCCCAATTATGTGCAGTTAGCAAATTGGGTGGAAGGATGGAACCCAGGTGAGTCTGACCCCAGAGTCCTCTGTCCTCTGTGTAGGCCCTGGGTCCAAGTCCAGCTCCCCAGGGAACTTTGGAAGATGCTCTGGAAATGACAGTTCTGCTGTGATTCCAGAATTTCTCACAGCACTGGTTTCAGAAAGATGGGCCAGGCCCACGTGCTCTAAGCCTAGAAACCCACCTTTGGGAGCCCATCTCTGGGTCTCTGGTGGAAACCACTGGGGTCCAAGGAGACCTCTCCCTCCCCTCCACCCCCGTCTTCTTTTCCATCGAGATGCAGGGCTTACATCTTTAACACCGAGCGTGGCCAAGGGACCCAAAGGCACATCTGTGTTTCTACACAGTTTCCCTTCATGTGCACAAATAAAATAAGGGATCGCCAAGTAGACACCTGTATATACAGTCATCCTCTCGGCCAGACAGATATTTATTTGCTGTTGTATAAATGAGGGAAATTTGCACTCAGCCCTGAACATTTGGCCACCCCGGGCCATCCTTCCTTCTCCCCAGTGACTTCTTCCCTGAGAATGGCCACAGTCCGTGACACTTCATTCTGCTCTACTTAAAGACCAGGCGCCGTCCCGGGAAGATCTGTTTTGCACCTGTACTTAGGCCTCGTAAGGTGCTCGGGCTGTCAGGGAAATCCCATGCACCAAGGCGAAATCAAGTCTTCCGTGACAGGGAGGAAGTGCTTTAAAAGGCAGGTGTTCTGGTCCTGTCACACGTTGTTTTATGGGATGGTCCCTTGAAACAGACCCTGTGCAATGGGGCTTGCTTTAAAGGGGTCCGCCCATCTCCCCAGACTGAGCGGAAAAGATGTGAAAACAAGGCAGGGATGTAAACCAGGAATGTCAAGTTCTACCCCCCCTCCACGGGATGAGACACCAGTGGGGAAATGTCAGGGTTCTCCCTCAGCAAACTGTGAATGTGTGATGCATTGGTTGTGGTGACAGAAGCTAGGAGAATATCTCAAGGGCGTTCTTACAGCAACAGGGTGACGGCAAACAGCGTTTCAGATTTGTGAGGAAGTTAATTATTTTTCTTGACTAGTATTTTAAAATTAAAATATTTTAATCAATTCCTATTTAATTGCAGAATTTCTAGAACGGGTGCAAGTGATAGCTGCGAGGAAGTTAATTATTTTTCCTGACTAGTCGTATTTTAAAATTAAAATATTTTAATCAATTCCTATTTAATTGCAGAATTTCTAGAACGGGTGCAAGTGATAGCAATTTTTTTTTTTTTTTTTTGTGGTGATAGCATTTTTAAAAATATCTTTTTAAAACAACTTCCTGTATTAAGAAACAGCATTCACATGCCATGTCATCGGTAGCCCCAGGAATGACTGAGGGGCTGGGCTGGCACGGATGCACTGGTGGATATACTCTTGAGCACTCAAAGCAAAATAAGAGAAAAACATCAAGAGACCACATCGCATCAGAATTTGGGTCTAAGTCCCAGCCTTTCTGGGCACGTGGTCCCCTACACGGCTGCATGCCAGGTGTCATGTAGATGGTCTCGTGCCATTATTAAGTGACCCAACCTTGTGGGATGGCTCACACCGCTTCCAGAGTTCTGCTTGGGAATTAAATTCTTTTTTTTTTAATTGAATTATAGTTGATTTACAATGTTGTGTTACTGCTGTACAGCAAAGTGATTCAGTTATGCATATATATATATTTATATGCACACATTCTTTTTTAAAATATTCTTTTCCATTATGGTTTATCATGGGATATTGAATATAGTTCCCTGTGCTATACAGTAGGACCTTGTTGTTTATCCATCCTATATATGCTAGCTTACGTCTGCTGACCTCAACCTCCCACTCCATCCCTCCCCCAAACCCCTCCCTCTTGGCCACCACCAGTCTGTCCTCTATGCCCGTGAGTCCATTTCCGTTTCATAGATAGGTGCATTTGTGTCATATTTTAGATTCCACGTATAAGTGATAACATATGGTGTCTGTCTTTCTCTTTCTGACTTACTTCACTTAGTATGATAATCTCTAGGTCCATCCATGTTGCTGCAAATGGCAGTATTTCATTCTTTTTTATGGCTGAGTAATATTCTACTGTATATATGTACCACATCTTCTTTATCTATTTATCTGTCAATGGACATTTAGGTTGTTTCTATGTCTTGGTTGTTGTAAATAGTGCTGCTATGAACATTGGGGTGCATGTATCTTTTTGAATTAGAGTTTTCTCCAGGTATATACCCATGAGTGAGATTGCCAGACCATATGGTAGCTCTATTTTTAGTTTTCTAGGAACCTCCATACTGTTTTCCCTAATGGCTGCACCAATTTTCATTCCCACCAAGTGTGGGAGGGTTCCCTAGTCTCCACATCCTCACTAACTAATCTTTATTTTTTGAGAGGTCTCTGCACTCTGATGCTTCTGGACCTTTGTGTATGCAGTTCCCTGAGCCTGGAAATCTCCCCCTTCCTCATTTCCGATGATCACAAGACTTCACCTCTGTCAAGACCTCTCTTTACTGCTCCCTTTTGTGTGATGTCTTCTCTGGGGTCAGCGGCTGGAGATCACTGATGTCCTCCTCTTCTCATTCTCAGCAAATGGGAGCGTTTCCTCCACACCCTTTTGTGTGTTTTATTGGCCTTGAGTTATTTATTGAAGTTTTATGTTATTTATCTATTCCTCCAGCCGGATGACGTTTCAGGGAATGAAATTCTTATTCCTCGGGTTTATCTATACCTGATTCCACACATTTAAAAGACCATTTCTTGGGCTTCCCTGGTGGCGCAGTGGTTGGGAGTCCACCTGCCGATGCAGGGGACACGGGTTCATGCCCCGGTCCGGGAAGATCCCACGTGCCGCGGAGCGGCTGGGCCCGTGAGCCATGGCCGCTGGGCCTGCGCGTCGGGAGCCTGTGCTCCGCAACGGGAGAGGCCACAACAGTGAGAGGCCCGCGTACCGCAAAATAAATAAATAATAAATAAAAATTTTTAAAAAAAGACCATTTCTTCTACTTAGACATGGATCCCTATGAACCCTTTCTAACTTTCCAACCTCCTTCTCACAAATTCTCCCAGCCTGTCAGTCACCTTTGAATCCAATTCCCGCATTTACAGGTCCTCACTCACTACATGTTTTGTTCTACTTTTAGACACTCACTTACTCACCACGTTTCTGCCCACGTCACCCTCGTTACCCGTGAGCTGTGCCTTTGCTCATTCACGGCTGGGCCCGTGAGCCATGGCCGCTGGGCCTGCGCGTCGGGAGCCTGTGCTCCGCAACGGGAGAGGCCACAACAGTGAGAGGCCCGCGTACCGCAAAATAAATAAATAATAAATAAAAATTTTTAAAAAAAGACCATTTCTTCTACTTAGACATGGATCCCTATGAACCCTTTCTAACTTTCCAACCTCCTTCTCACAAATTCTCCCAGCCTGTCAGTCACCTTTGAATCCAATTCCCGCATTTACAGGTCCTCACTCACTACATGTTTTGTTCTACTTTTAGACACTCACTTACTCACCACGTTTCTGCCCACGTCACCCTCGTTACCCGTGAGCTGTGCCTTTGCTCATTCAGTGCTGGATTTTTCCATGCTCTAAGGAGTCTGCCCACAGAAGTGCCTGCAAGAAAGAGGGGGGTAGAGGGAGCTGGGGGGGTGTCACTTGTTTACCACCGAGGTAAACAGTGCATGACAACAGATGACACGACAGAACAGCTCCCCTCCACATCGCACTCAAGGCCCTAATCTTCTAAGGCTCCCTGAGCCATGACCTGGGAGCAGGGACCACACAGTGGATGCAATGGGAGCAGGGCTCCTCATTATTTATCAGTCCCTGAATTCTAAAATAAGGATACCTGTGTTTTGAGTAGATTTACCTGGAAAAATATGGCTAATGCATTGGGAAGAGCAGAGATGTGCATCAAAGAAATCCGTGGGAAGGTTGGACCCAGTGACACTTGTCTGTGGTGATGGTGGTGGACACAGAAAGGCAGAGCAGATTGTAAGTTGAAAAGGCTCCTCTTCACCACCCAAATAAAAAGAAAGAACAGCCATTAGCTTGGGGGTCTCCCTCGGGCACCCCTCTCATCTCCTCTCATCTCACTCCTCCTATTCCAAGATTTTCTGGATAGTTTTACTGCGTATAAAAGTATCCCTAAAATATAGTATTTAGCGCTGCATTCATTGAGCTTCATTTAGAAATGAAATCATAAGGTGTGTCCTTTGCTGCCATTTGCTTTTTTCACCCAATATTACGTTCCTGAGATTTAGTCATGATTTTCCTGCAGCTGTCATTCATCCATTGACGCTAATGGGTGATTTTCCCTCTTTCTGCATATCTCACAATTTTTTTTCTGTTTTCCTTTCGTGGGCAGTTGGGTTGCATCCTGTTTGTGTGTTTGTGTCTGCACGCGTGCACATGCACTGTCGAAGTCAAAGCTGCTGTGAATGCTCTCATACAAGTATGAGGGGCCCGAGTTTCTCTCTGGAATGTGTGTGGAAGGTAGAGCTGCTGGGTGGTAGGGGGGTCCACGTGTTAATATCCCCAGATAGAAACAAACTGCTCTCAGGGACAGCGTAGAAATTGACCACCTCTCCACAAATTACTCCCATTTCTGCACACTCTTGCCAACCCTTGATATTACCAAGATTTTTAATTTATTTTAGTTCTGTGAGTGTGAAATGGCATCTCATCTGATTTTATGATTTTCAGTTCCCTTACACCTACCTAATTCGGTTGAATATCTTTCGTGTGTTTATTAGCCAATTGAGTCTTCTCCCGTAAAGTTCCTCTTCCAATGTTGTGTCTATTTATCTGTTGTGGTTTGTTGCTGGTGTTAGCATTCTTAGCATAGTTTTATACATTCTGTCTCCTACCCGCTTTGTCCAGTCACCTGTGCTGCAAGAATGCAAGAACCTTTCCCCCCACAGGCTTTTCATTCTTTTTACCTCAAATTTTTTTTTTTTTTTTTTTTTTTTTGTAGTACACGGGCTTCTCACTGCTGTGGCCTCTCCCGTTGCGGAGCACAGGCTCCGGACGCGCAGGCTCAGCGGCCATGGCTCACGGGCCCAGCCGCTCCAC
>NC_041227.1:42692169-42692537 GCF_002837175.3 Physeter macrocephalus | reverse complement strand
TCCCCTGCATCGGCAGGCAGACTCTCAACCACTGCGCCACCAGGGAAGCCCTACCTCAATTTTTAATTAACATTACTTCTTAATTAAAATGTGACTGAATTTGTTTATCTCATTTCTTACAGTTTGTGCTTTCTGGCAATTGTTTAAGAACTCCTACCTACCCCAAGGTCATAGAGCTATTCACTTATATTGTCTGCTATAACGACTATGGCTTTGCCTTTCACATTTAAGTCTTTAATCCACCTTTTCTGTTTGTTTGTTTTGGGTATGGCATGAGGCAGGTTTTTTTTTTTTGTTTTTTTTTTTTTTTTGTATGCGGTACGCGGGCCTCTCACTGTTGTGGCCTCTCCCGTTGCGGAGCACAGGCT